>NC_090649.1:347552178-347642178 GCF_040937935.1 Hyperolius riggenbachi | reverse complement strand
ATGGCGCCAGTTATCGTAGTTAAAAAACGGCGCCCCATAGAGAACCATTATCACTAGTTATTTTTCGTTTTTTGACAGCTAAAAAATGGCGCCGGCTTTAAAAACGAAATTTATCGTTTTAAAACTTTTTTTTTTGTCCTGCCTGAACGATATTTATCGTTTTAACCCCTGCTTTGCTGCCGTTTGGAAAATATCTGCCCGCCGGCTTTAATGTTTAATAGCGAAGCCCCCTTAAAAGCTAAAAACACCAAATTTGCAGGGAATGTTAAGAAGAAAATTGTGAACAAGAGGAAAATTTTTTTTTTCAAAAAGACCTTATAGTTTTTGAGAAAATCGATTTTGAATATTCTTCTTCTGACTGTGGGAAAATTAAACGCCCGCCGACTTTAGCGGTTAATAGCAAAGCCCCTTTAAATGCCAGAAACACCAAATGTGTAGGGAATGTTAAGAAAAATAGTGGGAACACGAAGAAAAAAAAATTGTTCAAAAAGACCTTATAGTTTTTGAGAAAATCGAGTTTAAATCTTCAAAGGGAATGTATCTATTTAAATCGCGTACTGACATTTTTCCATGGAAACTTTTTCCGCCGACTTTAGCAGTTAATAGCAAAGTCCCCTTAAATCCTAGCAACACCAAATTTGCAGGATATGTTAAAAAGATACTGGGAAACAATATTTTAAAAAAAAATTGAAAAATTGTATTTATTTTTTTTTTAAATTAAATTTTTTGGGTTATGTTCAGAGTGTGGGAAAAGTTTTGAAAAAAATGACGTGGGGTCCCCCCTCCCGAGCCTCTGTAACCCCTTGTCTCCCATGCAGGCTGGGATAGCCAGAATGCGGAGCCCCGGCCGACTGGGGCTTCGCACCCTGAGCTATACCAGCCCGCATGGTCCATGGTATGGGGGGGCTTCGGGGGGGAGGGGCGGCCAAGCCTTCCCCTCCCCCCCGGAGCCCTTGTCCAATCCATGGACAAGGGGCTCTTCCCCACCTCCGGTGCCCCAGGAGGAGGTGGGGGCGACGACTCCCTGGGGGGGGTTCATGGTGGCATCTGGGAGTCCCCTTTAAGAAGGGGAACCCAGATGCCTGCCCCCCTCCCAGGAGAAATGAGTATAGGGGTGCAGGAGTACCCCTTACCCATTTCCATAAAGGGTTAAATGAAATAAAAACACAACAACGAGAAAAGTCCTTTAATGTTCTAAATTAACCAGAAATACTTACCTGTACCTTTAAGAAAAAAATCCCACGTCAATTAGGTCCCACGACAGTATCCTCCATCTTGCGACCTTCAGTTACATCTTGATTGAAGATCTCCGCCGCCCCGACGCCACACACGCCGCCTCCGCCGAACTGCTCTCAGCTATACTAAGTATAGCTAAGAGCAAAAAGCATCTTTAAATTTTAGCTCCAATGGTCCCCATTGGTTCCTTAACAGACCAATGGGGATCAGGAGGATCCCCATTGGTCGATAAGGAACCAATGGGGAGCCTTGGAGCCAAAATTTAAAGATGCTTTTTGTTCTCAGCTATACTTAGTATAGCTGAGAGTTGCGTCTATGCATCTATATAGACGCATTAGCGCTGGCTGCAGCTGCCCTCCCTGCCTCCCCCCACCTGTCACCCTCACCCATGCTGGCACCCAATGCACCCATGGGTGCCAGCATGGGTGAGGGTGACAGGTGGGGGGAGGCAGGGAGGGCAGCTGCAGCCAGCGCTAATGCGTCTGTATAGACGCATAGACGCAACTCTCAGCTATACTTAGTATAGCTGAGAGCAGTGCGGCGGAGGCGGCGTGTGTGGCGTCGGGGCGGCGGAGATCTTCAATCAACATGTATCAGAAGATCGCAAGATAGAGGATACTGTCGTGGGACCTGATTGGCGTGGGATTTTTTCTTAAAGGTACAGGTAAGTATTTGTGGTTAATTTAGAACATTAAAGGACTTTTTTCGTTGTTGCGTTTTTATTTCATTTAACCCTTTGTGGAAATGGGTAAGGGGTGCTTTGTACCCCTATACTCATTTCTCCTGGGAGGGGGGTGGGCATCTGGGGGTCCCCTTCTTAAAGGGGACTCCCAGATGCCACCATGAACCCCCCCCCCAGGGAGTCGTCGCCCCCGCCTCCACCTGGGGCAAGGGAGGCGGGGAAGAGCCCCTTGTCCATGGATTGGACAAGGGGCTCCGGGGGGGAGGGGGAGGCTTGGCCGCCCCTCCCCCCCGGAGCCCCCCCATACCATGGACCATGCGGGCTGGTATAGCTCAGGGTGCGAAGCCCCAGTCGGCCGGGGCTCCGCATTCTGGCTATCCCAGCCTGCATGGGGGACAAGGGGTTACAGAGGCTCGGGAGGGGGGACCCCACGTCATTTTTTTTTTTTAAATTTGCTATCAATTTTTTTTTAAATCTTCTGAGTGTGGGAAATAAATTTTAAAAAAAAACGACGTGGGGTCCCCCCTCCCGAGCCTCTGTAACCCCTTGTCTCCCATGCAGGCTGGGATAGCCAGAATGCGGAGCACCGGCCGCGTGGGGCTCCGCACCCTGACTATACCAGCCCGCATGGTCCATGGATTGGGGGGTCTCGGAAGGGGAGGGGCAGCCAAGCTTTCCCCTCCCCCTCTGAGCCCTTGTCCAATCCAAGGACAAGGGGCTCTTCTCCACCTCCGATGGGCGGTGGAGGTGGAGGCCGCGATTTCCTGGGGGGGAGGTTCATGGTGGAATCTGGGAGTCCCCTTTAAAAAGGGGTCCCCCAGATGCCCACCCCCCTTCCCAGGAGAAATGAGTATAGAGGTACTTGTACCCCTTACCCATTTCCTTTAAGAGTTAAAAGTAAATAAACACACAGACACTTTGAAAAAGTATTTTAATTGAACAAAAAACATAACCACGAAAAAAGTCCTTTAATATTCTTAATTAACCATTAATACTTACCTGTCCCTTTAAATAAATGATCCCTCGCAATATCCTCGGAAATGTTCTATCAGTTACAATGTAACAAAGTTATTACAATGTAACAACTTTGTTACATTGTAACTACGCCGCACCCAACGTCACTCGCCGCCACCGCCGCGTCTGCGCTGACCCGACAGAGCTCTGAGCTATATAGCTCAGAGCTCTCTAAGCATCTTTGTATTTGGGCTCCAAGGAGCCCCATTGGTCCTTAGCAGACCAATGGGGTTCCTTTAAATCAGAAGGAACCCCATTGGTCTGCTAAGGACCAATGGGGCTCCCTGGAGCCCAAATACAAAGATGCTTACAGAGCTCTGAGCTATATAGCTCAGAGCTCTGTCAGGTGCATGCGGGACGCTAAGTCCCCGCCGCCTCCCGCTGTCCTCCCCGCCTCTTCCACATGTCACCCACATGTCACCCACATGTGGGTGACATGTGGGTGACAGATGTGGGCGGGGTGGACAGCGGGAGAGGGCGGGGACTTAGCGTCCCGCACGGACCCGACAGAGCTCTGAGCTATATAGCTCAGAGCTCTGTAAGCATCTTTGTATTTGGGCTCCAAGGAGCCCCATTGGTCCTTAGCAGACCAATGGGGTTCCTTCTGATTTAAAGGAACCCCATTGGTCTGCTAAGGACCAATGGGGCTCCTTGGAGCCCAAATACAAAGATGCTTAGAGAGCTCTGAGCTATATAGCTCAGAGCTCTGTCGGGTCAGCGCAGACGCGGCGGTGGCGGCGAGTGACGTCGGGTGCGGCGTAGTTACAATGTAACAAAGTTGTTACATTGTAATAACTTTGTTACATTGTAACTGATAGAACATTTCCGAGGATATTGCGAGGGATCATTTATTTAAAGGGACAGGTAAGTATTAATGGTTAATTAAGAATATTAAAGGACTTTTTTCGTGGTTATGTTTTTTGTTCAATTAAAATACTTTTTCAAAGTGTCTGTGTGTTTATTTACTTTTAACTCTTAAAGGAAATGGGTAAGGGGTACAAGTACCTCTATACTCATTTCTCCTGGGAAGGGGGGTGAGCATCTGGGGGACCCCTTTTTAAAGGGGACTCCCAGATTCCACCATGAACCTCCCCCCCAGGAAATCGCGGCCTCCACCTCCACCGCCCATCGGAGGTGGAGAAGAGCCCCTTGTCCTTGGATTGGACAAGGGCTCGGAGGGGGAGGGGAAAGCTTGGCTGCCCCTCCCCTTCCGAGACCCCCCAATCCATGGACCATGCGGGCTGGTATAGTCAGGGTGCGGAGCCCCACGCGGCCGGTGCTCCGCATTCTGGCTATCCCAGCCTGCATGGGGGACAAGGGGTTAAAGAGGTCTGGGAGGGGGGACCCCACGTCGTTTTTTTTTTATATTTCCCACACTCAGAACGAAGTAAGTAAAACTCTTCCCACTTGGGGGAATCTATGAAAATAATACACTATTGTTACCTGTGCAAAAAAACCTGACATTTTCCGCATTTAAAAGACATTTTCGCCCTTGAAACTTAAAAATCGATTTTCTCAAAAACTATAAGGTCTTTTTGAAAAATTTTTTTTTCCTCTTATTCCCACTGATCCCCTTAATATACCCTGGGAATTTGGTGTTCCTAAACTTTAAGCAGGCTTTGCTATTAACCGTTAAAGTCGGCGGGTTTTTAAATGTTTACATTTTTCCTTTGAAACTTTAACATCGATTTTCTCAAAAACTATAAGGTCTTTTTGAAAAAAATTTTTTTCCTCTTGTTCACAATTTTCTTCTTAACATTCCCTGCAAATTTGGTGTTTTTAGCTTTTAAGGGGGCTTTGCTATTAAACATTAAAGCCGGCGGGCAGATATTTTCAAAACGGCAGCAAAGCAGGGGTTAAAACGATAAATACCGTTCAGGCAGGACAAAAAAAAAAAAAAAACAGTTTTAAAACGATAAATTTCGTTCTGCACTATTTTAACCTTTGAAACGATAAATATCGTTTTAAACATATATCGGGCAGAAGGTGGCGCCATTTTTTGGCCGGCGCCATTTTTCACTAGACGCCCCCCCAACACCGACATCTTCTGCAGTACATTGCAGAGTACATAGTATTGTATCTGACTGTTCTCAGAGGAGCTCACAATCTAATCCTACCATAGTCTAATGTCCTACCATATTATTATTATGTATTTATATAGCACTGACATCTTCTGCAGCACATTACAGAGTACAGAGTCATGTCACTGACTGTCCTCACAGGAGCTAACACTCTAATCCTACCATAGTCATAGTGTAATGTCCTACCATATTATTATTATCATGTATTTACATAGCACTGACATCTTCTGCAGCACTGTACATAGTACATAGTCATGTCACTGACTGTCCTCAGAGGAGCTCACAATCTAATCCTGTCATAGTCTAATGTCCTACCATATTATTATTATCATGTATTTACATAGCACTGACATCTTCTGCAGCACATTACAGAGTACATAGTCCTGTCACTGACTGTTCTCAGAGGAGCTCACACTCTAATCCTACCATAGTCATAGCCTAATGTCCTACCATATTATTAATGTATTTATATTATTATTATTTAGTATTTATATAGCGCCGACATCTTACGCAGCGCTGTACAGTATATATATATTGTCTTGTCACTAACTGTCCCTCAAAGGAGCTCACAATCTAATCCCTACTATTATCTTATGTCTGTATGAATTATGTAGTGTAAGCACTATAGTGTAGGGCCAATTTAGGGGTGAGCCAATTAACTTATCTGTATGTTTTTGGGATGTGGGAGGAAACCGGAGTACCCGGAGGAAACCCACGCAGACACGGGGAGAACATACAAACTCCTTGCAGATGGTGCCCTGGCTGGGATTCGAACCGGGGTCCCAGCGCTGCAAGGCGAGAGCGCTAACCACTACGCCACCGTGCTATATAGCACTGACATCTCCTGCAGCACATTACAGAGTACATAGTCATGTCACTGACTGTCCTCAGAGGAGCTCACAATCTAGCCCTACCATAGTCATAGTCTAATGTCCTACCATATTATTATTATGTATTTATATAGCACTGACATCTCCTGAAGCACTTTACATAGTACATAATCATGTCACTGACTGTCCTCAGAGGGGCTCACAATCTAATCCTATCATTCACAACCAGAGTACCTAGCGGAAACCTATGCAGGCGGCGGGGGGGGGGGACATACAAACTCCTTGCTGATGTTGACCTGGCTGGGATTCGAACTGGGGGCCCAGCGCTTCAATGCGACAGTGTTAACCATTAGGTATGTATGTATACATACACACAGCATATCTGTGTCTCTAGGCCCCGCATATGACATTCGCCCCAGGCCCCGCATACTCTAAGGCCGCCTCTGCCCCCATCCCTCCTATCCCAGCTGTCCCACACTGTTTGCTATTAGACTAAGAGGCGCCACAGGGCCCACAACCTCCCCAACACCTTAATCTCTAGTTATCTGGCTTGCAGTCACTGCTATGTATCCCCTTTTCTTATTTCTCTCTGCTTCAAACACAATTAGGAATGACAGCTGAATGAATTGTGCTCCCCCTCCTACACTGCGCCCTGAGGCTGGAGCCTCTCCAGCCTATGCCTCGGCCCGGCCCTGGTCGCTATGAATGTCCGGTATCAGTCTGTGTGTGACAGGTGCACATTGTAATACTGCTGGAGAAAAAGCGCTGTTGTAGAAGACTTCAATCACTATAAACAAACTATGCAGGAGCTCAGGGATGCCCTCACTTCTGCTAAGCAGTCTTATTTCTCCTCGCTCATTTCCTCACAGTCCCACAACCCAAAACAATTGTTCAACACCTTTAACTCCCTACTTCGTCCCCCACCTCCTCCCCCTACCACATGTCTGTCAGCCGACAACTTTGCATCATACTTTACAAGCAAGATTGATGCAATACGTAATAGCTTCAACGCGCAACCATTTTTACCAGCACAGCCGTCACCTATAAATTCCTTCTGTCCGCCTGCACCCTCACCCACCACTAACTGCCTTCCCCCCGCTCCACAAGACCAGTCTCCCACTCTAACATCTTTCACCACACTAACTGAACAGTGTCTTTACTCACTAATCTCCAAAGCGCATCTCACTACCTGTGCCCTGGACCCCATTCCCTCTCATCTAATCCCCCAGCTTTCCTCCTCCTTTAATCCCGCTCTAACAACTCTATTCAACCTTTCTATCTCCACTGGCACTTTTCCTTCCTTATTCAAACAAGCTATCATCACACCACTAATCAAAAAACCCTCTCTTGATCCAACTTCTCTATCCAACTACCGTCCTGTCTCGCTCCTCCCCTTTGCTTCTAAACTGCTGGAACGTCACATCCATTCAGAATTGTCTGCCTTTCTCTCTACCAACTCCTTACTTGACCCCTTTCAATCTGGATTCCGCACACACCATTCCACTGAAACTGCCCTCACGAAAGTTGCTAATGACCTACTGGTAGCTAAATCCAAAGGCCAGTTCTCCATTCTAATACTCCTTGACCTTTCCTCTGCCTTTGACACGGTTGATCATGCTCTGCTACTGCAGACACTGTCATCTTTAGGAATCAAGGGACAAGCACATTCCTGGATCTCCTCTTATCTCTCTGGACGCTCTTACACTGTCTCCTTCTCTAACACCAAGTCCTCTCCACACCCACTGTCTGTTGGTGTACCTCAAGGCTCTGTTCTTGGGCCACTTCTTTTCTCAATCTACACCCGTGGCCTGGGACAACTAATTAACTCTTTTGGCTTCCAGTATCACCTCTATGCGGATGACACCCAAATCTATCTCTCAGCTCCTGACCTGTCCTCACTACTATCCAGAGTCCCCGACTGTCTACGTGCCATTTCTGCATTCATGTCCTCCCGCTTCCTCAAACTCAACATGACTAAAACGGAAATTGTGATTTTTCCACCATTGCTATCTACACCCCCACCAATAGCAACCATAACGGTAGACAACACCCCAATAACCTCAACCACTAAGGCCCGCTGCTTGGGGGTTATACTTGACTCAGAGCTCTCCTTTAAACCTCACATTGCCTCATTAACCACCACCTGCTATTTCCAGCTCAAAAATATATTCCGTATCCGTCCCTTCCTCACACAAGAGGCCACCAAAATGCTTGTTCATGCCTTAATCATCTCCCGCCTAGACTACTGCAACACCCTGCTCTGTGGCCTACCAAAAAACAGGCTAGCTCCTCTCCAATCCCTTCTAAATGCAGCGGCCCGCCTCATTCACCTCTCCACACGCTCTTCCGATGCAGCCCCACTGTGCCGTTCTCTCCACTGGTTACCCATTACCCAGAGGATCCAGTTCAAACTCCTGACTCTAACATACAAAGCCCTCCACGAGTTGTCTCCTCCATACATCTCCTCACTAATCTCAAGATATTGTCCCTCCCGCAACCTTCGCTCCTCCCAAGAAATTATCCTGGCCTCTAAGCTGATCACCTCCTCTCATGCTCGCATCCAGGACTTTACACGAGCATCAGCCCTTATCTGGAACTCTCTTCCACAGCCTGTACGTCATGCTCCAAACCTGGACATCTTCAAACGCACTCTTAAAACACACCTTTTCAGACAAGCTTATAACATTCTATAGCCCTTTATTTACTTATTTGTCACAATGTAATCAGAGGCAAAGAATCACTGCCTCATCCATCCTCCACCCCCTTACCTAGTGTGTCCCCCACTACCCATTAGATTGTAAGCTCGCAAGGGCAGGGTCATCCTCCTAATGTTTACTGTCTTTGTAACAATATTTGTGCTGCTTGGAACTCTGCTGTATATTTGTTAGCTGTATCTATGTTCCCCTTGTCGTCTTATTGTGCTTTGTAAAGCGCTGCGGAATATGTTGGCGCTATATAAATAAAAAATAATAATAATAATAATAATAATAATAATAATAATAATACTCAGCACTGCTATACCTACCTGTTGTGTTGATTGCACGCACCTAGACACATAACCCGCCCATTAAAAATAGTACAATTGCCCTCCATAATATGATTCTCGTGAAAGGCAAGTGGTGTAATAATTGTCCTCCATAACAGATTCTCGTTAAAGGATTTAAAGTTGATTCATGTCATATACAGCAGGGCCTCGAAAGTAAACCTATATTGTTAATTGTCATCACTACCTCGAGACGTGCATGCCATGCCTGCAGCCTTACTTGGATATGTGGTGGTAGCCGTTTCTCAGGCTCCAAATACGGACCGGAATCAAACCAGGATTCATCCTGGCCGTATATACATAATGCATGCATAATACGATTCTCGTGAAAGGAAAGTGGTGTACTCACTGAGTGAGGAAGAGCTATCTCGCCATAGTGTGCACCACTCCAGCACGGCCGTCACTACACCATACAGCTGTTTGCGGTGCGCTACACAGTTAGTTTGGTGTGTAAGTGTGAAGCAGTACACTAATTGCACTACATGATTAATGCATACACATGCGAAATGTTTTAAAGCACATTAGGCCACAAAATTAGCATTCAATGTGATTTATGCCCATAAAACGCTGCTTTGTGTCAAATCCTGATTTTTACCCGGGAATTTTGGCATGTATCACACTCCGCCATGCCCCCCTCCAGGTGTTAGACCCCTTAAAACAGGTTTAACATAACTTTTCTGGACAGGATAAGTGTTTCTAGTTTTCCAAGTTCACCTCACCATTGAAGTTTATTGCGGTTAGCATAAGTTCAAGCAAACCAAACGTTTTGCAGAAGCTCACAAACATGGTTCAAGAAAAAAAAAATCCGAGGTTCAGAACATATGAAGTAAACAAAAAAAAAAAAAAAGAGAGGATTTATAGGAAAAGTGACAAATATTGTGTACACTTATGGGTACAGCTCCCAGAAAACGCAGTATCTACAGTTCACAGTATAAAAATGGAAGCACAGGTACGCATGGGGAAATAAAATAACTGACAGCGGGCGATTGGAGGAGGGCTCAGGATTAATGTGTGTGTGTGTGTGTGTGTGTGTGGGGGGGGGGGGGGGGTTACATTTAAGATACATTTTTTTTTTTTAATAATACTATGAATTAAAAGTAAAAAATTATAGGATGCTCATCAGTCGAAGAAAAAAAAATTACATAGACAACTAATTTATCTTTACAACTGTCTACACTGTACTTCAAAATTAAATTCAAAAATTCAGTCAGTATTTAATGTAATCTCTAGATTGCGCTATTGAAGTAATGTGTATGTAACTAAAAAGAACTAAAGCATTACTAGCTCTATTAGTAGTAAAAAAAAAAAAATAGCGTAGTGGGTAGATGAAAGGATTAGTAAGCATGGGCTTGTAACTTTTCAAGTTCGAGACTCAAGGCTCGCATTTTTTTCTTTTTATTAAAATAATTAAAATGGAATATACAATTGTCAATTAAGTTCAATATCCATTTATATTAACTAAATGAATTAATTTTATTGCTTTAAAGAAAAAAATTGTGTAAAAACCTAATTTTATTTAAATACATATTACCTAATAGCCCTAAGAAAACGGCCACATGAAACTATGTAGACCCCTCCAAGCTCCCCCCTCACTGTCCACCTGCAAAATCCACGAGTTTCTCAGTCGTGGATTTTGCTGGCAGCATGAGTTTCCGAGTAAGGCAAGGCTATGAGCTGAAGCCCTGCCTTACTTGTGTCTGTCAGCTGCAGATCTCCGCCTCTCCCCGCCCCTCTCAGAGAAGGAAGACTGAAAGGGGCGGGGAGAGGCGGAGATCCTCCGATGACAGACACCTGTGGTGCAGGGTTTCAGCTCATAGCCTTGCCTCACTCGGAAACGCTGCCAGATTGCCCCTGGGGATTTAGGGGGGGATTTAGTTAGATTAGAGCGTCGGGAATGCGGCGGATTAGTTAGGGCTAACTTCAAAACGATAAATTTCGTGCACGTCACTTGTACAAAACAATACATTTCGTATGACACCCTGTGCCATTATTTACCCATAAAAACGATAAATATCGTTTTATAATGAAATTCAATGAGGCGCCGTTTTATATCATTGTTGCCAGGCACCATTTTTAACTGACCCGTGATATTGTGATAAGATTGCTATTGTATTGATATTATACTACATACAGATGTATTTGAGAGAAGATAGAGAAAGAGAGAACTATTGGGATAGAGAACTAAGAGAAGAAAGCCTCAATTACTACTTCTATTACTATTGAAGTGAGGTAATATTTATAATTAATTACAGATTGGTTGGAGGGAGGAGGAGTAAACTTTTTCAGAAAGAATAGAGTAGCTAGGTGAAGAGAACTTATATTGGAAGAGATGAGAGGGGTGACAGTGGAAACTTCAATATAAAAGTATGGTGTAGTTTTTTTTTTTTTTTATTTTTTTTTTATTCCAATATCGAAAAAAGAAGAGTGTGGAATCTATTTTCATTGGTGATTGTTTTTACATCAATGTACTTACGAAAAATGTATTTGGCACAAAAATATTCTCTCATTTTGAGTTCTTTAAATACATTTTTTAAAGAAATGTCATCGGTAGTCGGTGTCTTCTGAGTTCTCTGCAACCCCATTCCAAACTGGTTACACAGGTAATCCTCTTCCTTTCTCCCAGTGCAGCCGAAGTTGATTCCTCCAATCTGTCACAGCTTTGGCGCGAAAATTCAAGTCAGGGCATCCAGAGGACAAACAGTGATCACTGGAGAGTGACACTCAGCCCTGCACAGACACCCTAAGGAGGGGGGAGAGAAGAGACTAGACAGCGAGAGACAGCCACAGCCAGCATGTATTACAGCGCCGGAGATGGCAGAGCCAGCCCAGCAAAGTGTCAGAGAGCATCACAGAGAGAGTCAGGGACAATGTACTGGAGGTAATACACCCGCGTACGTACGAAAAGGGCGTCGGGAAAAAAGGGCGCGTGGTATAAACGATAAATGGAAATATCGTTTATAGAAATTATTGTGTAGAATTTCGTTTATAAATAGTGTTTTATGAATTTATAAATCACTAAATAATGTGTATGAGATCGGCAATTCTTAAAACGTTAATCTTCCCTGTTTGTAAAGTGAAACTTATATTTTCGTTTATTAAAAACCCTCCCTGTACCTATCCCTAACCCCTAGACCCCCTGTTGGTGCCTAAACCTAAGACCCCCCTGTTGGTGCCTAAACCTAAGACCCCCCTGTTGGTGCCTAAACCTAAGACCCCCCTGTTGGTGCCTAAACCTAAGACCCCCCTGTTGGTGCCTAAACCTAAGACCCCCCAGTTGGTGCCTAAACCTAAGACCCCCCTGTTGGTGCCTAAACCTAAGACCCCCCTGTTGGTGCCTAAACCTAAGACCCCCCTGTTGGTGCCTAGACCTAAGACCCCCCTGTTGGTGCCTAAACCTAAGACCCCCCTGTTGGTGCCTAAACCTAAGACCCCCCAGTTGGTGCCTAAACCTAAGACCCCCCTGTTGGTGCCTAAACCTAAAACCCCCTATGGATAATAATGTTTTACAGACATTAATAAATAAAAAATGTAAAGAAAAAAAATGTAAATTATTTTTTTGGGTGGATAATAATGTGTTAGAAATGTTTTAGAAATAGTGATTTATTATCTTCATAAACGTTATTCGTCACGGGCTCATTTTGTAAACTTAAATCATCACAAACATAGTTATAAATCCTTAAAAATCTCCGGGCGCCGTTATAAATCCTTAAAAATCTCCGGCGCCTTATTTTCCCCGTTCAGCGCCCATTAAACGATATTTATAATGGAAGTGAATGGGGCGCCCTTTTTGTCCACTTGTCTCATGCGCCCAAATCTACTGCTTCCAATACACCCTGCCTCATGCTCTGTTACCTATAGGCATTCTCTCTCTTTGTTTCACCACTCTCTGTCTCTGTCAGTCTCTCATCCTAAACTTCTGTCTCTCTATTAAGCTCTGCAAGTCCTATCACAGTCACCTTCTGTGTTCTAGCGCCAGGCTCCTCTATCTTGTCTGCCAGTCTGTTTTGTTTGTCACTCAGCCCAGCCCTGACTTTGTCTGGGCCTTGTAGTGCTGTGTGTGGTGTGTCTGGGGCTTGTAGTGCTGTGTGTGACGTGTCTGGGACTTGTAGTGCTGTATGTGGGGCGTCTGGGCCTTGTAGAGCTGTGTGTGACGTGTCTGGGCCTTGTAGAGCTGTGTGTGACGTGTGTGGGCCTTGTAGTGCTGTGTGTGACGTGTCTGGGGTTTATAGTACTTTGTGTGGTGTGTCTGGGGCTTGTAGTGCTGTGTGTGATGTGTCTGGGGCTTGTAGTGCTTTATGTGTTATTTATTTTGGGGAACAGCTGCCAGATTATGTGTATGTTAGGGGAACGGCTGCTGCCAGATTACGTGTATTTTGGGGAACTGCTGCCAGATTGTGTATGTTTGGGGGACCACTGCTGCCAGATTATATGTATTTTGGGTGTTACATGTATTTTGGGTGATCCGCTGCCAGGTTTTGCGTATTTTGGGGAACTGCTTCCAAATTATGTGTATGTTGGGAGAACTGCTGCTGCCACATTGTCTATTTTGGGGGAACCACTGCCATATTATCTGTATTTTGGAGGAACTTTTACCAGATTATGTGTCTTTTTGGTGAAATGCTGTCAGATTACATCTATTTTTGGGGGATACACGCTCAAAATTCCCCGGTAGACCTTTTACATCACTGCTAAGGTCATGTATATTTGGCCCCACCCATGACCACGCCCACGTTATGCTTGACCACGCTCATTTTTTGGCAGGGGTTCTTAGGGTGAGTCTACTAACCTCTTTTCCCAGGACTAGACCCCTGGGTGCCATACACTTCTTTCTGTGCTGCTTAGCCCTCCTGCTGCCACCTCTCATGTCGTACTATTAAATGATAACAGCAGTCTGTGTACCCATTACCAGGGTCATGGATGCTACAATTTTTGGGACAATTTATCGTGCTGTCATGCCACCAGTGAGGTGCCATACTCTTCTTTCTGTGCTGCCTCAGAGTGCTGCTTAGCCCTTCTGCTGCCAACACTCATGTCATACTATTAAACGACAACAGCAGTCTGTGTACCCACTACCAGGGTCCAGGGATGCTACAATTTTTTGGGACAATTAATCGGATAGACCACTTTTCTGCCATGTCATTGCTATCGCTGCAAGGAAAAAAAAACAAAACATTGACAAAAACCTCTGGGTTTTTTTGTGGCGTCGCCCACTTGTCTCATCCTCCTCCCTCCAGTGGTACCACCACCGCCAGGCGCCATTGGGACTCGCCATTACCTCTGCGATTGCTTAAAGTGTATTTCCCTGTTTAAAAACAATAATTACCAATTAATAGCTGCATTTCAAGTGTTGATTTCACTTTAAAATCCATTTTTTCAAAAACTAAAATATTTTTTTTTAAGTTGTAGCCCCTTATCACCATTATAACCCATGCTAGTTTGGAGATTGTAGCATGTATGGGGGCTTTGCTATTAACATTAAAAGAAAATCCGGATCACGGGCCGTGGATCGCCGTGAATGAGTCAATTTTATTTTTTGTCACAAGTTAGTGGAAAATGACACTTTGTGAAAAAAAACAATAAAAATCAATTTCTGCTAATTTTTGACAAAAAATAAAATTCTATGATTTATCATACACCTAACGGAATACCTTGGGGTGTCTTCTTTCTAAAATGGGGTCACTTGTGGGGTTCCTATACTGCCCTGGCATTTTAGGGGCCCTAAACCGTGAGGAGTAGACTGGAAACCAAATGCCTCAAAATGACTGTTCAGGGGTATAAGCATCTGTAAATTTTGATGACAGGTGGTCTATGAAGGGCCGAATATTTGTGGAACCGGCCATAAGCAGGGTGGCCTCTTAGATGGCAGGTTGTATTGGCACTGAAGTGCAGGAAGTGCAGGATGTTCTCAAATTGTGACCCGGACATGGCAGCAGAGAACACGGGCATGTGATGTATTGGGTGCGTAGACCAATAAGACCGCAATACATTCTTTTTGACTAGACCCATGTTAAGGAGAAGGCCCCAAAAAATGCTACGTTTGGAAACTTGGAGTGGCTTCCACCGAAAAGGCTGAGCATAGTAGCTTCTTGGATTGGCGGTTGCGTATTGTGTGGCATAACGGTTGGTCTCAGCCACAATTAAGTCATACCAGCAGTGATCAGAAAAAAAAAATCTGTCACTGCGGTGGGGCGGGTAAGGGTTTTGCCGGGTGATCAGAAGCCCTCAGGGGGCAGATTAGGGCCTGCTCTGATGGATAGGAGTGCTAGGGGAGTGACAGGTGGTGACAACAGGTGATTGATGGGTGTCTCGGGTGTGAATAGAGGTGGGGAGTAGATGCAAGCAATGCACTGGGGAGGGGATCGAGGGGGGGGGGGCTGAGGGCAATCTGAGGGTGTGGGTGGGTCATTGGGTGCCCGCAAGGGGCAGATAAGGGTCTGATCTGATGGGTATGATGGGTAGCAGAGACAGGGGGTGATTGATGGGTGATCAGTGGGTGATTAGAGGGGAGAACAGATGTAAATAATGCACTTGGGAGGTGATCAGAGGGGGTCTGGGGGGGCTATCTGCGTGTGTGGGTGGGTGATTGGGTGCCTGCAAGGGGCAGATTAGGATCTGATCTGATGTGTAGCAGTGACAGGGGGTGACGGGGTGATTGATAGGTGATCAGTAGGTGATTACAGGGGAGAATATATGCAAGCAATGCACTGGCGAGTTGACCAGAGGGGGTCTGGGGGGCTATCTGAGGGTGTGGGCGGGTGATTGGGTGCCCGCAAGGGGCAGATTAGGGTCTGATCTGATGGGTAGTAGTGACATGTGGTGACGGGGTAATTCATAGGTGATCAGTAGGTGATTACAGGGGAGAATATATGCAAGCAATGCACTGGCGAGTTGATCAGAGGGGTCTGGGGGGCTATATGAGGGTGTGGGCGGGTGATTGGGTGCCCGCAAGGGGCAGATTAGGGTCTGATCTGAAGGGTAGCAGTGACAGGTGGTGATGGGGTGATTGATAGGTGATCAGTAGGTGATTACAGGGGAGAATATATGCAAGCAATGCACTGGTGTAACGATCTGTCAAAGATCAGTGTCACACTCAGAGCCTTGATTATTAGTGATCCACAGAATCACTAATAATACAAGGATTGGCCCGATTATATAGCAATCTGCAGAATTGCCAATAATGCGGGCTGATCAAAAAGGTAGTAGACACACAAAACAAATGTAGCAAGATACAATACCGTGTAAATTCACAAGTTTGTGGAAATGTCCACCACACGGTAATTCCTCAGAGGTGTGGTTACCTCTGAATGGGAACCCCATGTGTTAGATCCTCCAAGGGAAGCAGTGGAGGAGTCTCGGCCTCTGGCAGTAACGGTCTGCTAGGGGCGGGCGTCTCAGAGAGGCAAGCCTCAGATTGCGACCCTACAGTGGGAGACGTTCCACTGAAGGGAGAAAGGTCAGGCAAATAGAGGTTCGGCAACAGTTCAGATGGCAACAATACAGAAACGTGAGACAAGAGAATAGTCGGAAACCAAGCCAATAGTCGATAACGGTACGGGCTAGTAAAGTACAGAATCAGGAAACAGAAGAATAGTTAAGACAGGTGTCATGATATGACATGAGGACTGTCCATAAACAGGGAGCAGGAGCAGACATGGAATCCGATGATGAACACTTTATTATGAAGCATTTGTAAGCAAAGTTACATCAGCAGAGTAGCATACAGCTTTCACCCAGCTGTCTCACACCAAACTGACTGTTTCTCCCTCTCTAACAGACAATAAATTAGGATTGTCAACAAACACACCTCAAATGTAATCAAGTGATAAGGACAAGGCCAGTCTGCTAACACACAACAGAACAATAGTATATCCCCCACCCGACTCCAGTAACACAATCAATGCTGAGTCCAATCACAGCAAACAAACAAGGCAGGAACAAAATACATTAAACAAAAAAATACAGTTATTACCTATCATACATCACATTCCTCCCCCCTTACATTCCTGGACCCCCAGGTGAACCCATTAGTTGGGTGAGACTGAGGTACACAGGCACGTGGCAAATCTGTCCACCTGCTCCTTCTCAACCTAGGTGGGAGTTCATAGTTAATTGTTCTCGCTTTTGTATATGCCAGTTCAACTTTGACTTGATGTCCACATACAATTTGTCTGTTCAATCCAACTACAGCCCTTGCTGCATCTTCTGGATTCTCAAACTCCACAAAAGCGAATCCAGGTGGACTCCTCGCAACCCAGATATGATGCACAGGTCCATAGCGGCCAAACACTCGCCCCAACTCCCACTTGCTGCTTTGTCTTCTTAAGTGTCCAATGTACACTTTGGAATTTGTCCTGTGAGCTCCATAGGATTGGGTAAGGTCAGATATATTATTGCTCAAAACATTATTTGACAGACGAACATAATTAATCCCTCTGGCATGGTCTCTTTCCGCTACTGTTCTTAAGAGTGGGGAAATGCCTGAGGAGTTGGGTGTCACATTCCTACCATCAGCAGGCTGAGGAAGCAGGGCAACTCCATTGTCTCTGCTGACATGTGGGCATGCTGCTACCAGGTGCTCAGTCGACCCACAGCCAAAACACGACTTCCTCACCGTGTTCTTTGTAACACCTGAAGTGGCCGAACTCCTCTCTGGAGTGGTGGGCCTGGGCTCTACACACGATGCTGTCCTGGATGCTTCACAGACACACGAATCCTCTGGAAGATGACACACCTGGGACCGATTCTCCACAAACTGATTGGCCAGCTTTGCAGCATCCCTCATTGTTGGAGGGTTCCGATCCAGCACCCACATTTTCACCTCTGGAGGACAGCAGCTCAGGAATTGTTCCCTCAAACAAAGTTCTTTTAAGTCCTCCAAAGTCCTGAGACACTGCTGCCCTGAATCCATTGATTGAAAACATGATTCAGCTTCACTACGAACTCAGTAAAAGAGGTTTGTGAGGTCTTACACAGTGATCGGAAAGACTGTCTGTATGTCTTGGGAGTTTTGGCATACCGAGCCAGCAATGCCCGCTTCAATTCAGTAAAGTTCATTCGTTGTGCCAGAGGGAGCGATTTAAAAGTGTCACTGGCCCGGCCAGTCAGCTTTCCCAACAGAATGCGATGCCACTCACTGGTTGGGATACAATGTGTCTCACATATCAGTTCAAAAGTTTCTAAGTAGGCATCTATTTCCTGTTTACTTTCATCAAACATGGGGAATAAGGAATACAGTCTAACAGTGTCCATATGTGGCTGTGACATCCCCCCCTGAGATCGGTTCACATTCTGTGCCATCATCTCACTCAGCACTCTGAGCAATGGGAGAAGCATGTCCTCACCTCTGGCAACACCTTCCTGGGTCTGTTCCTGAGACTGTTCCTCCAAGCCTTCATCGGTCTGCACATGTCCACTTTCACTCGGTGCCTCACCATTACTGGCAGCTTGTATCCTCTCCATCAAAAGTTCCACAAGCTGAGGTTTCTTCAGCCCATCAGGATGTAAGCCCCTCTTACGGCATAATTTCCGAAGGGTAGTGATTTCGAGCTCCTGCAGCATCTCCTCCATGCTTCTGGTCTTCCAAAGTCTGCTCTGTCCCAGCACTGCTCACCAGTATGGTATGATATGACATGAGGACTGTCCATAAACAGGGAGCAGACATGGAATCCGATGATGAACACTTTATTATGAAGCATTTGTAAGCAAAGTTACATCAGCAGAGTAGCATACAGCTTTCACCCAGCTGTCTCACACCAAACTGACTGTTTCTCCCTCTCTACCAGACAATAAATTAGGATTGTCAACAAACACACCTCAAATCAGTGGCGTCCCTACCATAGTGCGCAGGGGGGCGGGGCGCACCGGGTGTCAGACACCCAGGGGGGTGTCACCACGACCCCCCACAGCAGCACAGCAGGAGGGAGAAGCAGGGCTAGAAGGAGGGGCAGTGGGGGCAGCGGTGGGGAGGGGGGAAATATCCCCCCCCCCTCCCTCACCTGGGACCCCTCCTTCTGCCTCTCTCCCCCTCCAGAATAGCGGCGACAAGTGCGGGGCGGCCGGAGGCGTATGAACAATTACTCACCTGATTTCCGCGTTCCAAGCGTGGAGCGCGGCGTCATGACGTCACAGGTCTCTGTCTTCAATGCCGCCCACTGTGCTTCCTGATTAGTGGAAGCACAGTGGGCGGCATTGGAGGCGGAGACCTGTAATGTCATGACGCTGGGAACGCGGAGATTAGGTGAGTAATTGTCTATACGCCTCCGGCCGCCCCGCACTTGTCGCAGCTATTCTGGAGGGGGAGAGAGAGGCAGAAGGAGGGGTCCCAGGTGAGGGAGGGGGGGGGGATATTTCCCCCCTCCCCACCGCTGCCCCCACTGCCCCTTCTTTTAGCGCTGCTTCTCCCCCTCCTGGGCATCTTTACTGGGGGGGGGGGAACTGTACTAGCTATACTGGGGGCAGCTATACTGGGGGAAACTATACCAGCTATACTGGGGGCAACTATACCAGCTATACTGGGGGCAGCTATACTAGGGGCAACTAAACTAGCTATACTGGGGGCAACTATACCAGCTATACTGGGGGCAACTATACCAGCTATACTGGGGGCAACTAAACTAGCTATACTGAGGGCAACTATACCAGCTATACTGGGGGCAGCTATACTAGGGGCAACTAAACTAGCTATACTGGGGGCAACTATACCAGCTATACTGGGGGCAACTATACTGGGGGCAACTAAACTAGCTATACTGGGGGCAACTATACCAGCTATACTGGGGGCAACTATACCAGCTATACTGGGGGCAACTATACCAGCTATACTGGGGGCAACTATACCAGCTATACTGGGGGCAACTATACCAGCTATACTGGGGGCAACTATACTAGCTATACTGGGGGCAACTATACCAGCTATACTGGGGGCAACTATACCAGCTATACTGGGGGCAACTATACCGGGGGCAGCTATACTGGGGGCAACTAAACTAGCTATACTGGGGGCAACTAAACTAGCTATACTGGGGGCAGGTATACTAGCTATACTGGGGGCAGGTATACTAGCTATACTGGGGGCAACTAAACTAGCTATACTGGGGGGGCAACTAAACTAGCTATACTGGGGGGCAACTATACTAGCTATACTGGGGGCAACTATACTAGCTATACTGGGGGCAACTAAACTAGCTATACTGGGGGCAACTATACCATCTATACTGGGGGCAACTATACCATCTATACTGGGGGCAACTATACCAGCTATACTGGGGGCAACTATACCAGCTATACTGGGGGCAACTATACCAGCTATACTGGGGGCAACTATACCAGCTATACTGGGGGCAACTATACCAGCTATACTGGGGGCAACTATACCAGCTATACTGGGGGCAGCTATACTGGGGGCAACTAAACTAGCTATACTGGGGGCAACTAAACTAGCTATACTGGGGGCAGGTATACTAGCAGCTATACTGGGGGCAGCTATACTGGGGGCAGGTATACTAGCTATACTGGGGGCAGCTATACTGGGGGCAACTAAACTAGCTATACTGGGGGCAACTAAACTAGCTATACTGGGGGGCAACTAAACTAGCTATACTGGGGGGCAACTAAACTAGCTATACTGGGGGGCAACTAAACTAGCAATACTGAGGGCAGGCATACTAGCTATACTGGGGGCAGCTATACTGGGGGCAACTATACTAGCTATACTGGGGGCAACTAAAGTAGCTATACTGGGGCAACTAAACCAGCTATACTGGGGCAACTAAACCAGCTATACTGGGGGCAACTATACTAGCTATACTGGGGGCAACTAGTTTCACTGGGGGCAACTATACTAGCTTCACTGGGGGCAACTATACTGGGGGAAACTACTAGCTATACTGGGGCAACTATACTAGCTAATACTTTAAATTACAGTTAGCTCCGCCCTCATCCGGTCATGACCACGCCCATTTTTTTGCCGCGAAGCACGCCAAAGGTTGTGGCCACGCCCATTTTTTTTAGGGGGGGGGGTCTTTTAATACCCAGCACCGGGTGCCAAATGCCCTAGGTACGCCACTGCCTCAAATGTAATCAAGTGATAAGGACAAGGCCAGTCTGCTAACACGCAACAGAACAATAGTATATCCCCCACCCGACTCCAGTAACACAATCAATGCAGGGTCCAATCACAGCAAACAAACAAGGCAGGAACAAAATACATTAAACAAAAAAATACAGTTATTACCTATCTTACATCACAACAGGCACAGAGTCATACACAATAAATCAATACGGTTCATATATGTGTATATACTGGCGATAAACCAGTATATAACGCAATATCAAATACAAGACTATCTAAGTGTGACAAAAGCCGGGGTCCTGCCGGATTATCACACGGGAACTGACTAGGTCTGAGTGCTGACACAGGGTATCGCAAACACAGACGAAGTGTGACTGAAAAGCACTTCCTTAAATACTGCCTGGGAGAGAAGTCCCCAGCCCAAGCAGCAACCAATCAGGGCAGGCTAAAAACGTCAGCTGACCTCTAGGCCCGGTGCGCCCGGAGGATCTTGCGCGGCGGATGCAGACAAATTTCCGCATTCCGCATTGGAAGGTCCGCCTGCCAGAATGGATGCAACCATATTTCTTCAATCCGTCCGGCGTCGTGGAATTTTCATTACAACTGGCGAGTTGATCAGAAGGGGTCTGGGGGGCTATCTGAGGGTGTGGGCGGGTGATTGGGTGCCTGCAAGGTTCAGATTAGGGTCTGATCTGACGGGTGACTGGGTGATTGATAGGTGATCAGTAGGTGATTACAGGGAAGAATATATGCAAGCAATGCACTGGCGAGTTGGTCTGGGGGGCTATTTGAGGGTGTGGGCGGGTGATTGGGTGCCCGCAAGGTGCAGATTAGGGTCTCATCTGATGGGTAGCAGTGACAGGTGGTGACGGGGTGATTTATGGGTGATCGGTGGGTGATTAGAGGGGAGAGCAGATGTAAACAATGCACTTTCGGAGGTGATCTGAGGGTGGGTCTGTGGGCAATCTGGTGTGGCGGGTGATCAGGTGCTCACAAGGGGCAGGTTAGGGTCTCATCTGATGGGCGGCAGTGACAGGGGGTGATTGATGGGTGATTGACAGGTGATCAGTGGGTAATTACAGGGGAGAATAGATGTATACAGTACACGGGGGGGGGGGGGTCTGGGGAGGATCTGAGGGTGTGGGGGGTGATCAGGAGCCCCCGGGGGGTAGTTTAGGACCTAATCTAAAAAATAGCGTTGACAGTGACAGGGTGATTAGGAGGGTGTTTGGGTACAAACGGGTGTGGGGGGTGATCGGGGGGTCTGATGGGTGCTGTGGGCAATCTGGGGGCAGGGGGGCAGCATCAGTGTTTGTGTTTGTGTACTAGGGGGGCTGCAACCTGCCCTGGTGGTCCCTCGATCACTGGGACCACTAGGGCAGGAGACAGCCTGTATAATACGCTTTGTATACATTACAAAGCGTATTATACGCATAGATCGCGGCAGATCGGGGGTTAACAACCTGCCGGTGCTGCTAATTGGCCGGCAGGTTGACGTCACGGGTGGGCGGAGCCTATTGCCGGCGGATGCGCGCGCATGCAGCGCGTGATCCCCGGCTAGCTAGTCCACAACGAGCCGCCACTGATCGGCGTATTGCGGTCGTTGCGGCGTCCACTTTGCCGCCGCCCATGGGCTGTGGGCGGTTGGCAAGTGGTTAACGTCATGAAGATCAAGTTGGGTTTATTCATCTTTCATGGCATCACCAATGTTCCAGGTCGGGTGCCAATTTCTTGGATCGTAATAGATAGGTTTTTGACAGCAGGAGAAAGCTCAGTCCTGGAAAGGTTTCATATATTTTCGCAGAGCTCTTGGCATTCCAAGGAACGTTTAGCCGTTGTGGAGCTCCAGGCTGGTCTGGAGCAGAGCAGTAGGGGCCTGAGGCACCTCTGAGGCAGGGATTTGTCTGCCATTGCGGCCTGCTCAGCACGGAGACGCTTAAGGAATCAGACTATCATCCTCGAATAAGGCAGTGAAGACTCCTTCTTAGCCTTCTTAGACTTTCTGGGCATGACCCAACATCAGAGAGCGGAAAAACGGTGCAGTATAAGCAGGTTTGGGTGTTAGCAGTTAGAAGGTCTGGCAGTAGAGCTCACTGAAGACACATTCACTTGTGAACACGTCGCGCATGTGCCCCTCTCAGTTTTTTTTTGTTTTTTATACCCTGCCCTGCCTGCCTTTCCATTATCTGTTTTTTTTTTTTTTTTTTTTTTTTGGAAGATGGGGGGCATCCAGAGTTTTGCAGGGAGGCCCAGTGATTTCTAGTTATGCCCCTGATTGTGCAGTCAAACATTATAGGCTTGATTCACAAAGCGGTGCTAACAGTTATCACCCTGGTGAAAAGCCCCTTATCACGCCTAAACTCAGTTTAGGTGTGATAAGTTTAGGCGTGATAAGTTTAGGCATAATAAGTTTAGGTGTGATAAGTTTAAGCACCAACTGGGTTAGCACCGCAGTGCACAGCTGATCAAAAGTTTTGCGCTAGCAAAGTCTGGTGCACTTCGCATAGAGTTTAATGGCGCTGCTTTATGCGCAGGACTTTGCGCGCAATCTAAACTTATCTAAACTTATCACGCCTAAACTGGCTTTTCACCAGTGTGGTGCAATGGTTATCATGCCTAAAGTCGCTAACTGGGTTAGCACCGCTTTGTGAATCGATCCCTATAAACCTAACCCTAACCTTAATGGGGAGGGAGAAGATGGCTAAATAGAGGGAGGAGATTTTAAACTAGGATCTGGGGGGAGGCGGGAGGGTAAAGTCTCAATATGTAGACAAGATAACGTAAAAAGACAGTGGGAGTCTAACATTATGGGGGGTTGGGACAGTGTAAAGAGTAAGGAGGTTGGTAAAACTTCAAGTAGCCCATTTCATGTAACCAAAATTGGAAAATGTGGTGGTAAAAATATAAAAAGTGCATGGTAACCAATGCTAGGAGCCTTGCAAAAAAAAAAATGAACAAGAGTTCATTCTGATTGACAAAGGCTATGACATTGTGGGAATAACAGAGATATGGCTGGATGAAAGCCATGACTGGATAGCGAATTTAGAGGGATACAATGTGTTTAGGGAGGATAGAACAGAGAAAAAAGGTGGAGGGGTTTGTCTCTTTGTTAAGAACTCAACTTTACAGCTGTCCTGAACGATGAGATGGATAAAGATTGTGAAGATGTGGAGTCCATTTGAGTGAAAATTCATGGTGGAAAGAAAGGTTGCCAATTGCATATTGGGGTATGCTACAGGCCACCATATATTAATGAAGCTGCAGAACTGCAATTACTACTGCAGATTGAAAAAGCTGCAAGTAAAAATTAGATCATAGTTGTGACTTAAACTTTTCAGACATCGACTGGAGTATTGAGGCTACCTATTCTGGTAAAAGCAGCAGAATTCTGGCAACTCTACAGGACAGTTACCTGACTTAAATGGTAATGGAACCAACTAGGGGGATGCGTTACTGGATTTGATCATTTCAAATAGACCAGATAATGTATCAAATGTGAAGGTGCAAGAACATTTGGGAAATAGTGATCACAACATGATAACGTTTGATCTGGTGACTGATTGGCCACGGGACAGCGGAGCCACTAAAACTATGAATTTTAGAAAAGCAAAATTCAATCAACTCAGGCAGGCACTAAGTTTGGTGAACTGGGATAATGTACTACAAGGGAAGAACACTGAAGGGAAATGGCAAGCTTTTAAAGTTATTCTCAATCAATATTGTAGTATATATATCCCATATGGAAACAAAACATCTAGGAATAAAAAAAGGCCTCTATGGATTAATAGAAAGGTTAGAGATAAAATGAAGTTGAAAAAGAATGCCTACAAGGTCCAAAAACAGGAGGGGATCGAGGCTGCATTAAGAAATTATAAGGAGTGCAATAAAAGTTGTAAAAAAGAAATTAGGCTGGCAAAGGTTGAAGCTGATATCAAAATCAAATATCAAATCTAACCCAAAGAAGTTTTACAAGTATATCAACTCTAAAAAAAGAAAGGTTGACTGTATTGGACTCCTAAAGGATGAGGGTGGGAACTCAATGGTGGATGACCAAGGTGAGGCAGAGTTATTAAATGCTTTCTTTGCTTCTGTCTTCACAAGGGAAACATCATTGCTGCAAATTACAGATGCAGAAGAGTCTCAATCTTCCAATTGTAATAATAAATACTTAACGCAGGAAGAAGTGAAGGCAAAACTAAATAAAGCCTGGATGGAATGCATCCTCGGGTCATAAGGGAATTAAGTTCAGTCATAAATAAACCCCTTTATCTTATCTTTTGTGACTCTCTTTCAACTGGCGGAGTCCCAGTAGATTGGCGTCCAGCCCACGTTTTCCCATTATTTAAGAATAGAGTTGGCCCGAACCTCCTATTTTAGGTTCGCAAACCTCCACAAACGTTTGTGAACTTGCAAGCGTTCGCGAACCACAATAGACTTCAATGGGGAGGCAAACTTTGAAAACTAGAAACATTTATGCTGCCCACAAAAGTGATGGAAAAGATGTTTCAAGGGGTCTAACATCTGAGTTTTTGCATGGATGAGTGGGATAGATGCCAAAAGTCCCAGGGAAAAATCTGGATTTGACGCAAAGCAGCGTTTTAAGGGCAGAACTCACATTGCATGCTAAATTGGGGGCCTAAAGTGCTTTAAAACATCTTGCATGTGTATACATCAATCAGGGAGTGTAATTAGATTACTGCTTCACACTGACACACAAACTCACTGTGTAACGCACCGCAAACAGCTGTTTGTGTTGTGATGGCCGTGCTGGACTGGTGCCCACCATGGCGAGAGTGCAGGCGATAGCGGTTTTCAAGCCCATATGGTCACCAGGCTGTGGTAGCTCAGTGACAGAACAACAGTGACTGTCCATCTGATTGAATTTGGTCTGTCCACAATGAAGCAACAACCTTATTATCTTTGGTGTGCCACCCCTCGAGACACTCATGTAGCCGACGGTTATTGCTCCATTGTGATACGCAAGCCCCTTCACCACAGCAAGGTAACGATCACGAAGGGAAATTGACACATGTACATGCCTATTGTTTTGTTGTTGCAGCCGCAGTGCAGCCAGAAAAATTAGGCAGGCATGTACACACACCAGAAAAAAATTGTTATTGGTTTTGTTAGCAGCCGCAGCTAGCAGCAGCCTTAAAAACCCTGTTGGTGGTGGCGGAGAAGGCAGTCAAGTGGCCTGCAGGCAGAGATGCTGTGTGGGGAGCGACTTAGTCTTAGGGCAGGCAGCCAGTCACACGGCATGCAGGCAGAGATGCTGTGTGTGGGGACTTAGTCTTCAGGCGGGCAGTAGCCCTCCGGGATCCATGCCTCATTCATTTTGATAAAGGTGAGGTACTGAACACTTTTGTGACTTAGGCGACTTCTCTTCTCAGTGACAATGCCTCCAACTGCGCTGAAGGTCCTTTATGACAGGACGCTTGAGGCAGGGCAAGACAGAAGTTGGATGGCAAATTGCGACAGCTCTGGACAAAGTTGGATGCAGACATACTATCCATCTCCTCTTGCTCTTCCTCAGTGATGTCAGCTAAGTTCTCCTCCTCCACCCGAGCCACAAACAATACCACGGGAAAGTTGAACAGCACAAGCCCCATGCGACGCCTGCTGCGGTTGTTCTTCCACCTCATCCTCCTCCTCCTCCAAAACAACACCTTCCTCATCATCATCTGACTCCTCTTCTTCACAAGACTCTTCCTTCTCCTCCTCCCCCCCCCCTCTGTGCTGCCGCAGGTGTTGAGGAATCATCTGCTTCTGCTGAGAATTGATCCCACAACTCTTCCTCTTGTTCCTGGTCACGCTCCTCCACAGCTTGATCCACCACTCTACGCATGGCACGCTTCAGGAAGAAGGCATACGGGATCAAGTCGCTGATGGCGCCTTCGCTGCGACTCAACAGGTTTGTCACCTCCTCAAACGGCTGCATGAGCCTGCAGGCATTTCACATCAGTGTCCAGTACTTCGGCCAGAACATCCCCATCTCCCCAGACTGTGTCCTTTGACTATAGTTGTACAGATACTGTTTGACGGCTTTCTCCTGTTGTAGCAGGTGGTCCAGCATCAGGAGGGTCGAATTCCAGCGAGTTGGGCTACCACAAATCAGGCATCTCACCGGCAAGTTGTATCTCCGCTGTATATTGGCAAAGCGTGTCATGGCTGTGAAAGACCGCCTGAAATGCCCACACACCTTCCTGGACTGCTTTAGGACGTCCTGTAAGCCTGGGTACTTAGACACAAATCTCTGAATTACAAGATTCAGCACATGTGCCATGCAGGGTACATGTGTCAACTTTCCTAAATTCAAAGCAGAAATGAGATTGCTGCCGTTGTCACACACACGTTGCCAATCTCCAGTTGGTGCGGGGTCAGCCACTTATCCACCTGTTCGTTCAGAGCAGCCAGGAGAGCTGCTCCAGTGTGACTCTCCGCTTTGAGGCAAGACATTTCTAATATGGCGTGACACCGTCGTACCTGGCATGCAGCATAGGCCCTGGGGAGCTGGGGCTGTGTAGCTGGAGAGGAGATTGCAGCACCAGTAGAGTTGAACTGCCACTCAGCCGAGGAGGAGGAGGATGACAGCGAAGAGGATGTAGCAGGAGGAGAGGAGGTGGCAGCAGGCCTGCCTGCAAGACGGGGAGGTGTCACTAGGTCCGCTGCACAGCCACATACTCCCTGCTTGCCAGTGGCCACCAGGTTGACCCAATGGGCTGTGTAAGTAATGTACCTGCCCTGACCGTGCTTGGCAGACCAGGCATCCGTGGTCAGATGGATCCTTGACCCAACGCTTTGTGCCAGAGATGACACCACTTGCCTCTCAACTTCATGGTGCAGTTTTGGTATCGCCTTTTTGGAGAAATAATTGTGGCCTGGTATCTTCCACTGCGGTGTCCCAATGGGCACAAATTTTCGGAAGGCCACAGAGTCCACCAGCTGGTATGGTAACAGCTGGCAAGCTAACAGTTCTGCCAAGCCAGCTGTCTGACGCCGGGCAAGGGGGTGACTGGCAGAAATTGGCTTCTTCCGCTCAAAGATTTCCCTCACGGACACCTGGCTGCTGATGTGGGCAGAGGAGCAGGAACTGCTCAAGGTGAGAGGCGGAGTGGAGGAGGGAGGCTGTGATTGTGAAGGTGCAAGGGCGAAAGCGGCTGAAGATGATGCACCTGAAGGAGGAAGAGGAGAAGGAGGGTGGCTTTGCTTTTGTGTGCTGCTTTTCCTCAGGTGGTCTTCCCATTTCAGTTTGTGCCTTTTCTGCAGGTGCCTTCGTAAGGCAGTTGACCCTACGTTGGTGTTGACCTTTCCACAGCTCAATTTATGGTGGCAGAAAGTACAGATGGCATTGCTCTGATCTTTGGCATACACATTAAAAAAATTCCACACCGTTGAGCCACCCTGGGGTGTGGGCACTATGATGGCCTCAGCAGCTGACGTTGGGCATGTTGGCTGGCTGTCTATAGGTGGCGATATATGGCGTCGGACACTGCCACCAGCTGTTTCTGATGTCGAGCTCCCCTTGCTTCTTTCAGCAACTCGTCTCCTCCTACTCCTCTCTGACTCCCCCCTGAACTGTCCCCCTGTTCATCTCCTCTATTGGGAACCCAAGTGGCATCCGTATCATCATAATCATCATAATCATCCTCCCCAGCTTCGCTTGCCTCAGACACCTCATAAACTGCACCAACAGCAGGTACTTTATCATCCTTTTCCTCACACCTTACGTCCATAGTGTCGCCTAACTCACACATATGAGGTGGTGTAACTTGCTTAGCACCTTCATCTTGTTGTAACAATAATGGCTGTGCATCAGTGATTTCACCACCAAATAACTCCTGCGAAGTGTCAAATGCAGTGGATGTGGTGCTTGTAGTAGCGCTGGTGGCTGCAGAAGATGAGGTGTTCTATGTTAAATAGTCAACCATGTCCTGACAATCTTGGGAGTTGATGGGACGTGCCTTCTTCTGAGCACTGTACTTTGGGCCAGGGATGCAAGAAATCACGCCAGCACGACCTCGAACAGTTCTGCCGGGTGGGCTGCCTCTGGGTCTGCCTCTGCCTCCACCTGTTTTGTCCATATCGGGGGGGGATGAAGTGAAAGGTATGCACTGACTTGACTAATACAATGTGCAGTCACACAGGTGCAGTGAAAGGTATGCAGTGACTGGTATTAAAATACAATGTGCAGCTGTCACACAGGTGCAGTTAACAGATATGCTCGGAGTTGTATATTACACAGCGTGCGGTCACACAGGTAGTGTGAACAATTATGTAATGACTGGTATTACAAATGTGCACCTGTCACACACAGACAGGTACAGGACAGGCACAGTGACACTGCATGTGTTCACAAAGGTAGGTGGGTGCACTGAACAACAGGTAGGTATATGCAGTGATGAGTATCACGATGTGCACCTGTCACACACAGGTACCGGACAGGCACAGTGACACTGCGTGCACTCACGTAGGTAGGTGGGTGCACTGAAGTGAACAACAGGTGGGTATATGCAGTGATGGGTATTACAATGTGCACCCATCACACACACAGGTAGTCACTGAATGTGCTGGGCCTGGCAGTGGCACACACAGTAAGAATTACCATGGATGTCTATGAAACACAAGTGTCTGTGGGACACACATACACAAAAAAGGGAGATCACAAGAACAAGATTAGTTCTCAAAAGAGCTGTTGAGGGGTGCTTTCTTAGCAATAAGAATCAGCAAGGAGCAAGCTAAAAAGCCTACAAGAGCCTAACTAAGCTTTACCTATAGGTCTCTGCACAACAGCTCTCCCTTCTCTAATTACTGCAGGCACACGAGTGCGTGAAAAGCCTGACGCTGCCTGCCTTTTATAAGGGGGGGGGGGGGGGGGCTAGAGGAGGAAGTGTAGCCTGATTGGCTACAATGTGCCTGCTGACTGTGATGTAGAGGGTCAACGTTGACCCTAATGATGCACTATGGGGGCGAATCAAACTTCTGGAAAAGTTTGCGGTTCTCCATGATTGCGATCCCCAGAAGTTCACCTGGAACCGTTCGCCAGAGAACCATTCAGGCCATCTCTATTTAAGAAGGGCGAAAAATCAGATTCAGGAAATTATAGACCACTAAGCTTAACATAAGTTGTATGCAAACTATTTGAGGGGTTACTAAGTGATACTATACATGATTTCATAGTACAAAACAATCTTATTTCTCAGCATCAGCATGGGTTTACTAAAGACAGGTCAGCCAGCTGGCTGGATAGTGTAATGGTTAAGGGCTCTGACACAGGAGATCAGGGTTCGAATCTCGGCTCTGCCTGTTCAGTAAGCCAGCACCTATTCAGTAGGAGGCCTTAGGCAAGTCTCCCTAACACTGCTACTGCCTATAGAGCGCGTCCTAGTGGCTGCACCTCTGGCACTTTGAGTCAGCCAGGAGAAAAGCACGATATAAGTGTTTGTCTTTGTTTGACTAACATGTTTAGCTTTTATGAGGTAGTGAATGCTAATGTGGATATTGGGAATGCTGTAGATGTGATATACTTGGACTTTGCTAAGGCCTTCGTCACTGTTCCCTAGAAAAGTCTGGTGCATAAGTTGAGGATGCAAGGACTGGGGAAGAGTCTGTGTGCATGGATAGGGAACTGGCTAATGGACAGAAAAAAAAGCGTTGAGGTCAATAGAGATGGCCCGAACGGTTCGCAGGCAAACTTCCGGTAGTTCGCGTTCGCCATATAAGGCGAACTTTTCCGGAAGTTCGTTCGCCCCCATAGTGCACCATTAGGGTCAAGTTTGACCCCCTACATCACAGTCAGCAGGCCCATTGTAGCCAATCAGGCTACACTCACTCCTGGAGCCACTCCCCCCCCCTTATATAAGGCAGGCTCCGCCGGCCATTACACTCACTCGTGTGCCTGCTATAGTGAGAGAAGGGCAAGCTGCTGCAGACTGTTTCTCCTAGGGAAAGATTAGTTAGGCTCTTGACTTGTTAGCCTGCTCCTGGCTGATTCTTATTGCTATAATAGCACTCCACAACAGCTCTTTTGAGAGCTAATCTTGTTCTTGTGATTTATTTTTTTTCCGTGTGTCCCACTGACACTTGTGTTGCATGGACAGCCTTGCTAATTCATACTGTGTGTGTGTGTGTGTGTGTGTGTGTGTGTTTGCCACTGCCAGCCAGGCCCAGCACATTCAGTGACTACCAGGGATGGTCGTAGTCAGCCAACTTCGCTACGCTGGAACTACGCGTATTTTTACGCAAATACGCTTCGCAATCTACGGCTATGTAATCAGAAACTTCACTACGTTTGCATTTCGTAGACTACGTGTTAAATTACGCAAGCTTCGCGTAGTGCGAAGCGTAGTTGATGCGACCGCTTATGCCCTTATGCAGAAAAATTTCTGCAATAATCTTCAACCTATTTGCAAATATAAACTAATATAAGCGTTCATTCCACCTTCCAATGTGGAATTGTATGCGTATAAAAGGGCAATAATATTTTTGCGCATGCGCAATGATCCATATAGATGCAGTTACCGCACGCGTAGTTGATTTCGCAATACATACGTCAACTACGCATAGCGGGCGAAGCTTCGCATAGCGGGACTACGACTATGCGGAAATGCGTACGTGTAGTTCTTAAACTTCGTCTACGAACTACGATGCGTAGATTCGCACTGGCACAGTTTATGAGCAACCCTGGTGACTACCTGTATGACATGTGCACATTGTAATACCCAGTACTGCATATACCTAGTACCTCCAGTAGTATGCTTGACTGAACTTAGCTCTGTTGGCTCAATCCTAGATCAGGAGAGCTGGTGCCGGTGCTACTCCTCCAAGCAGGTACACCACCCCTGCTCCACACAGTGATACTAGATATAGTAGAATGAGGCACTCCACAGGCAAGAACTTGCGTTCAATTTCATTGCATGTCGATATACATTACATGTTTCGGGCTCCGCCCTTCATCAGGTGTAACCGCCTACCACCTCCACCTACAATTTATATCGCTGACTTCTCCCTTCAAGGGTGGGCTAGACTCACCACGTGACAATACTCTTATAATATATGCTTTATACTTTCAATAACTACCTGTTATTTCACAGATTACATAATACATATAGGATTAATACTCTATAAAGTGAAACAGAGTATATACATAAAAATAAGAATAAAAAATGAAAAATGAAAAAGTAAAATGAAAAAGTAAACAAAACAGTCTCTTGCACAGGGCACTACCCATCAGGGTCTACCCTGGATAATCTGATGAAAAGCTGCGCTCGCAGCATGATAGTTCAATTATTTCCATGAATATAATGTATTTTACATACAGTTACTTGTCAATTTCTTGAAGTACGACAGCACAGTTCATTTCCTGCAGAGAGAAAAAAATCATAAAAAAACATTTTAAATTCACCTGTTCATTCAGGCCTCTCGGGAACACAGAGTCTAATGATTTAATCCATCTAATTTCCTTTTGGAGTAACAACCATTCCCTGTCCGCCCCTCTTGATAAAGGTCCAACTTGATCTAGTACTAACCATTTCAGTTGAATCGAGTTATGGCCAAGTTCCACAAAGTGTCTAGATACTGTTGTCTCATGTCGCTTTTCTCCTTTAGCGTATCCTTTTATATTATTTTTATGTTCCTGTATTCGGGATTTTACCCCCCTGGTAGTTTTGCCTACGTAAAAAAGTCCACAAGTACATTTGAGAGCATAAACGACATATTCGCTCTCACATGTGTAGTACCCAGTACATTTGACCTTTTCACCAGTTCGGGGATGTGGGAACCAGTCTCCTTTAATTACAGCCCCACAACAGTTGCACGCAGGGCCGGATTTCTACATTTTACCGCCCAAGGCCCACTGTCACCAGCCGCCCCCCTGACCACGTATGTAAAAAAATAGCACTGCAAAAAAATGGCACAGGGTGATGCTGATAATTACATCTTGCTACTAAGGTTATTTAAAGGACTACTGTAGGGGGGTAGGGAGAAAAAAAGCTGAACTTACCTGGGGCTTCTAATGGTTCCAGGAGTGTATTGTGCAGGCCCAGTATGGTCTGTGCCTGCGCAGTACGCTCCTGGTGACATCAGCGGGAGCGAGGACACAGCATTGCAGGTGCAGTGGTTCTCCAACATTAAAGTCGGAAATTCCAGACGTGAACTGGAGGCGGGGCCGGAGCATCAGTGATCGGCTGCACGGGCACAGGGTGTCTGCGGGGGACCATTAGAAGCCCCGGGTAAGTTCAACTCTTTTTCCACCTACCCCCCCCCCCCCTACAGTATTCCTTTAACGATTTAAATAACCTTAGTAACAAGATGTCATTGCAGCCATCTGCATATATTACCTGGTCCCAGTGATCACATCCCCTCCTCCATTTCCTGGTTAGTTTGCAGTAGTCCTTCAGCCGGCCAATCACCATGCAGGGACTGACATCACATGGTGATGGACTGGCTGTCGGACACCTGCAAATTAACTAGGATGAGAAGGAGACAGGCTTAGGGCCAGGTAATGTATCCCTTCACCCCTGCCTACTCTCACACTGAATTCTCCATCTACCTCTTCCTAACCCTAAAATCCCCAGGTGCCTAACCTTACCCACTCCACCCTGGTTGCCTAACCCCCTGCCTAAGTTTATCTACTCCCTGTCACCGTAGTAAAAGCCGCAATCCGCCATAATTTAACCTCCTGGCTAATCGTGGCCTTCACTATTAACTATGGCGGTGCCATTTTTATGGTTATTGTCCAGCGCCAGTTTTATCTGCCCTGCCCTGCCAAACCACATACCACCCCCCCAAAGCCATCTCCCCATCCCCCCTCCCTTCAGTATAGGTACCCCCCCCCCCCCCTCCGTCTAGCTAGCTTTCTCACCAATCCCCCTTTCCTTCAAGAGAAGCTGAAACTAGAAGCGTTTTAGGTTCCATACTTACCTGAGGCTAAGCAGCCGATCTGTCCCTCGCCACATCTCCAGGGTCCCCTCTGTTGCAGATGCCGACCTCTTCTGCGACCGCACACTTGTGCAGGCGCAGAAGATGGCGACCTGGCGAGGTCAGCATCTGCAATAGAGGGGACCCCGGAGCTGCGGCAAGGGACAGATCGGCTGTCAGGGGTTGAAGGAAGCCCTAGGTAAGTAGATCTTTTTTTTCCACCCTCGGATGATTCCTTTAAGCCCGCTTGAGGCCGCTCATCCCTCGCTGTCTCCTCGGGTGGCTCCAGTCACCTACAATAGTTCCCAAAACCCTGGCCAAGTTGCGTTTTGTCGCACATGCGCGGCCCAGCCAGGAGCACTCTCCCGTCGCACTCCCCACCCTCGAAGTGTTCTACGCCATGCGTGACAAATTGCAACTCAGCAAGGCTTTCGAGCACTATTGTGGATGACTGGAGTCCCCTGAGGAGATGGCGAGGAATGAGCGGCCTCAAGGGCAGCACGGTGGCGTAGTGGTTAGTGCTCTCGACTTGCAGCGCTGGGTCCCCGATTCGAATCCCAGCCAGGTCAACATTTGCAAGGAGTTTGTATGTTCTCCCTGTGTCTGTGTGGGTTTCCTCCGGGCACTCCGGTTTCCTCCCAAAAACATACAGGTAAGTTAATTGGCTTCCCTCTAAATTGGCCCTAGACTACAATAAAGACACTACACCATACATAGACATATGACTATGGGTGGGAACCGTGGGATTAGATTGTAAGCTCCTCTGAGGCACAGTTAGTGTGTTACATGACTATACTCTCTGTACAGCACTGTGTAAGATGTCGGCGCTATATAAATATTAAATAAATAAAGGGGGCTTAAGGAAGCCCCAGGTAAGCTTCTGTCTCAGGTACACTTTCAGCATAGGTGCCATCACCCCCCTCACTTCAGTATAAGTAACCATCTTCCCCATTCCCCCTCCCTCAGTGTAGGTAGCCACCCATCCTTCAGTATAGCTAGCTCTCCCCCATCCCCCCTCCCTTCAGTACAGATATCTTTCTCTCCCATCTCCCTCTTTTTCAGTTTTTTCAACCCTCCCTTTAGCACTCTCTCCCATCCCCCTGCCCTTCAGTACAGCTTGATGTCTCGCTGCATCCCACCTCCCTTCAGTGTAGGTAGTCGTCTCCCCCCCCCCCCCCCCCTAAAGAATAGCTGTCTCCTACACAGTCATTTTACAACCAGGCAATATTAACTTACAGCAGCCTGCTGAAGTATATGTTTCCCTTCGGATTCCAACACAGCAGACTCCCTGGAGGACTGTGAACTTTTTTCACGGGGGAAGGTCCCGATCTGCTCAGCGCCTGTGCACTGATAACATCCAGCAGCCCCAGCGGCAGACCTCCCATCCACTGCACACTTCTGGCTTGGCTCAGCCAGGCTGACGTCACTTAAATGAGCGGCCAGCCGGGTGAGTGATGCGCCTGCTGCTAGCCGCTGGACTGTGTGGGACTCGGGAGAGAGAGTCTGCTTTTTGGCTGCTGCAGGCTCTCTCTCCCTCTCTGCACCACAACATCACATCAGTACTTCTAGTAGCTGCGGCCGCCCCTCGCTAGCTGTTTACACAGTAACAGAGCAAAGCGGGGCGGGCGGCCGCATACTTGCACAGTAAGTAGCTGACAGTTATGGCGGCAGGTGACTAGTATAGCGTCACCCGCCCCATGTATTTTGGCTAAATCTGGCGCCCTAGTCCTGTGCCTCGGAGGCCTTTCCACAAATCCGGCCCTGGTTGCACGACAGACAAGGAAAAGTTCCTATTCTTTCTACTCCCTGGAATCTAGATATCTTTTTTCTGGCCAGATCTTTATTGCTCACAAACTCACCAATAGTTTTCCCTCTTTTGTTAGCAAATACCGGGTAGTCTTTGAAAAGATGCCCACAATCTCTGTCATTCTGCAATATGGACCAGTATTTCCTCACTGCTTTACGAACGATACCTGATAAATTGTTGTATTGTAACACATAGGGAATTCTCTGCTGCCTCTTCCTAGACTATAAAAACAAAAAGTAAAAGCAGAGCGATCAACAGATATCAAGGACTACAGCACTACTGCCTAATGTTCAAATGTCCTTTTGAGACCAGCCTAATGCTGTCCCAAAAAAGTCCATCCACAGTTCATATGTGTATTTTCTTCAAAATGAAACCACTTCCAGAAGAGTTTTCCAAATCCCTTCACAGTGATATCACTATAGGCTCACCAGATCAGTCGGCCAATCTTTTCAGATCAGCAATCAGCGCTTTTGGCCTTGCCAGCAGGATTCCTCTGATCACTCCACCAGCCTCTCCAAGCATCCAGCCATATGTTCAAAGTAAAACAAGGAAAATGCAATAGTGTGATACAGTTTAGATAAACTCAGTATTGTCACCAGTGCACCCCTTTAGTTAACAGTGTCACCCAACGTGCCTCCACCAACATAGATACACAGGGCGCTCACCAGATGCACTGGCCGACCCGCAACAGACCAGCAATGTAGCGTGTTAATGTTGCTTTAACTCCAATGCTTAAGGTTGAAAGCATCCTAGGACTCAAACAAAACTGACCATAGCATAATTCCGTTTGGTTTTAATAGGTAATAAAAAGTAGTGCACTTACAAATTAGCAGTAAAACATGACCAGCTACTTCAGCTGGGTTCATTCGCTACTGCCGCTGCTACCCCAACCAAGCAGCTCATACAATAGGCTGTCCGTTTTGGCCTACAATCCCCATATTCCTTTGCGGCTACTCCGTTTTGACCTACATTTCCCATATTCCTTTGCAGCTACTTACGCATTTCGGGGCTGTACGTAGCACCACCCGAACAGCTACAGCGCTTAAAACCCATTTTGTTACAAACTGAACCACCCACCTGGTTAGCCCTAACTACCCCATCATCACCATCCAGCCATAGTACGCGGATAGACTCACCATACTGCTCCGCTTTGCGTCCCCCATATTCTAGCTTAAAAACTACATTACCCAGACTCCCATGGCAATGAGCGGCGGCCATCTTTAAGAAGACAGAACGGACTACAGATACAATAATGTCCTCTGCTCCGCTCTTTACAACACACTGACAGAGTACCCTGTCAGAGTACACTAGCAGGGCACACTGAAGGCGGTATATAACCCAAAAGGGTGAAAAAAATCCCAAGATGTATCCATGAATTAAAAATAGAGACATCAGTAAAAATAAATATACGTAAAGTTTAGGCAACTAAGCAGTGCATCCATAAGATTAAATACAACTATACCACTATCCTACTATAATAGGAGGGACCTATGTGTCTGGACGACCCATAATCAGTGGGATAGGGTCACTTAACCAGAGAATTGGTGAGTATATTGACATTTGTTTGCAGCCAGTAGTAGGCGCATTACCATACTTATTAAGGGATACAAAAGACTTCTTACGGACCATCAATGGTATGAGAATTGGGGACAGGGACATGCTGGTGACGGCAGATGTAACCGCGTTGTATACCATCATTCCGCATGCAAGGGCATTGGAGACTGTAAGGGAAGCTTTAACAGAATCTGGTCAGGTAGGGGAGGACCAAATTGGGTTCATTTTGCAATTACTGGAGTTTTGTCTGTCACATAACTATTTTTGGTACAATGGCGCATTTTATGTGCAGGCCGTTGGATGTGCCATGGGGGCAAAATTTGCGCCGAGCGTAGCAAATATTTTTATGGATCAGTGGGAGAGAAGGATATTAAGGGTGCAGGAAAGTAGTAGAGTGTCTAATTGGAAACGTTTCATTGACGACCTCTTTTGGGTTTGGAGGGGTGATAAGGAGGAGCTTGAGGAATATGCACCAGACTTTTCTGGGGAACAGTGTCGAAGGCCTTAGCAAAGTCCAAGTATATCACATCTACAGCATTCCCAATATCCACATTAGCATTCACTACCTCATAAAAGCTAAACATGTTAGTCAAACAAAGACAAACACTTATATCGTGCTTTTCTCCTGGCGGACTCAAAGTGCCAGAGCTGCAGCCACTAGGACGCGCTCTATAGGCAGTAGCAGTGTTAGGGAGACTTGCCTAAGGCCTCCTACTGAATAGGTGCTGGCTTACTGAACAGGCAGAGCCGAGATTCGAACCCTGATCTCCTGTGTCAGAGCCCTTAACCATTACACTATCCAGCCAGCTGGCTGACCTGTCTTTAGTAAACCCATGCTGATGCTGAGAAATAAGATTGTTTTGTACTATGAAATCATGTATAGTATCACTTAGTAACCCCTCAAATAGTTTGTATACAACTTATGTTAAGCTTAGTGGTCTATAATTTCCTGAATCTGATTTTTCGCCCTTCTTAAATAGAGATGGCCTGAATGGTTCGCTGGCGAACGGTTCCAGGTGAACTTCTGGGGTTCGCGATCACGGAGAACCGCAAACTTTTCCAGTAGTTTGATTCGCCCCCATAGTGCATCATTAGGGTCAACGTTGACCCTCTACATCACAGTCAGCAGGCACATTGTAGCCAATCAGGCTACACTTCCTCCTGGAGCCCCCCCCCCCCTTATAAAAGGCAGGCAGCGTCAGGCTTTTCACGCACTTGTGTGCCTGCAGTAATTGGAGAAGGGAGAGCTATTGTGCAGAGACCTATAGGTAAAGCTTAGTTAGGCTCTTGTAGGCTTCTTAGCTTGCTCCTTGCTGATTCTTATTGCTAAGAAAGCACCCCTCAACAGCTCTTTTGAGAACTAATCTTGTTCTTGTGATCTCCTTTTTTTGTGTATGTGTGTCCCACAGACACTTGTGTTTCATAGACATCCATGGTAATTCTTACTGTGTGTGCCACTGCCAGGCCCAGCACATTCAGTGACTACCTGTGTGTGTGACGGGTGCACATTGTAATACCCCTCACTGCATATACCTACCTGTTGTTCACTTCAGTGCACCCACCTACCTACGTGAGCGCATGCAGTGTCACTGTGCCTGTCCGGTACCTGTGTGTGACAGGTGCACATCGTGATACCCATCACTGCATATACCTACCTGTTGTTCAGTGCACCCACCTACCTCAGTGTGTTGTAAAGAGCGGAGCAGAGGACATTATTGTATCTGTAGTCCGTTCTGTCTTCTTAAAGATGGCCACCGCTCATTGCCATGGGAGTCTGGGTAATGTAGTTTTTAAGCTAGAATATGGGGGACGCAAAGCGGAGCAGTATGGTGAGTCTATCCGCGTACTATGGCTGGATGGTGATGATGGGGTAGTTAGGGCTAACCAGGTGGGTGGTTCAGTTTGTAACAAAATGGGTTTTAAGCGCTGTAGCTGTTCGGGTGGTGTAGTGTTGCTTGCGAATTTTCGCCAAAGTCATTTTCGCATCGAAAATCCCATTTTCAATTTCGCAGTGGAACTTATATATACATTCATCACATTGAGGATACCCCCACAGCGAACTCTTTTTCAGTGTTTGAGCCATAGAGACATTGGTATTTATGTTCCCTTTTTGAATGAGAGCGGCGCAACTAATTAAAACATTATTTAAAGTTTTATCCCTTACTGTTTGTAAAACATTATTATTCACAAAATAAAGCGATCAGTACGTAACGTAAATTGCAATATATTTTTTGCAGCCACAATTAGTAAAACATTATTATCCACATAATAAAGCGATCAGTAAGGGGGGTGGTTAGGGTTAGGCACCACCAGGGGGGTCTTAGGGTTAGGCACCACCAGGGGGGTCTTAGGTTTAGGCACCACCAGGGGGGTCTTAGGTTTAGGCACCACCAGGGGGGTCTTAGGTTTAGGCACCACCAGGGGGGTCTTAGGTTTAGGCACCACCAGGGGGGTCTTAGGTTTAGGCACCACCAGGGGGGTCTTAGGTTTAGGCACCACCAGGGGGTCTTAGGTTTAGGCACCACCGGGGGGGTCTTAGGTTTAGGCACCACCAGGGGGGTCTTAGGTTTAGGCACCACCAGGGGGTTCTTAGGTTTAGGCACCACCAGGGGGGTCTAGGGGTTAGGGATAGGTACAGGGAGGGTTCTGTTTGAGAGTAGCGTTAAGTATAGTTACAGTACAATATAAACCACCAGGGGGGTGGTTAGGGTTAGGCACCACCAGGGGGGTCTTAGGGTTAGGCACCACCAGGGGGGTCTTAGGTTTAGGCACCACCAGGGGGTCTAGGGGTTAGGGATAGGTACAGGGAGGGTTCTGTGTGAGAGTAGGCTTAGGTATAGTTTTAGTAAAATTTTAGTAATACTTACTAATGTTTTAAAACACTTATTACGAACGTAGTTATATTTATATCATCGTTATAAAGAATATTTTCAGATTTTATTATAAGAACAAACCATAAATGAAGGTTATTCACAATAATATATAATTATAACAATTAAACATATATTATCGTTTTTTTAATAAACGTAATTATAAGTTTCACTTTTGAAACAGGGAAGATTAACCCATTCAGGTTCCGTCGTTTTCACGTGAGAAATGTTCACCTCCCATTCATTAGCCTATAACTTTATCACTACTTATCACAATGCACTGATCTATATCTTGTTTTTTCCGCCACCAATTAGGCTTTCTTTGGGGGGTACATTTTGCTAAGAGCCACTTTACTGTAAATGTATTTCAACAGGAAGAATAAGAAAAAAATGGAAAAATTCATTATTTCTCAGTTTTCAGCCATTATAGTTTTAAAATAATACATGCCTCCATAATTAAAACTCACGTATTGTATTTGCCCATATGTCCCGGTTATTACACTGTTAAAATTATGTCCCTATCACAATGTATGGCGACAATATTTTATTTGGAAATAAAGGTGCATTTTTTCCATTTTGCATCTATCACTATTTACAAGTTTAAAATAAACAAAATATAGAAATATTTCATCTTTACATTGATATTTAAAAAGTTTAGACCCTTAGGTAAAATTTTACATGTTTTTTTTTTTTTTTTTATTGTAATGGTTTTTTTTTTGTATAGTAAACATTTTATTTGGGTACTTTTGGGAGGGTGGGAGGTAAACAATAGATTTATAATGTAAATGTGTGTTAATTCTTTTTTTTTTTTTTTTCAGGTGTAGTATTACTTGAGTTTGAGTTTGTTTACATGACGTCACTCTAAGCGTAGCACGCGCTTAGAGTGACACATCGGGAAGGAGACAGCCAGAAAAAGCACAGCTTCCGAGAGAAGCTGTCGCTTTTTCAGCGGGGGAGAGGAATCAGTGATCGGGCTCCATAGCCCGATACATTGATTCCTTGGCTACCGAATCCGCGGCCGGGAGTGTGCGTGCACGCGCACGATCGGCCGCGGGAGCGCGCGGTAGCGCGCATGGTTCCTGGACGTAGAAACTACGTCCAGGAACCAAAATAGGTTAACGTTTTCACAATTGCCGATTTCATAAACATTATTTAATGATTTATAATTTTGTAAAACATTATTTGTAAACTAAATATAGCACACTATTTTTATAAACGCTATTAATGATTAATTATTAATTAGCGTTTACACCCCGCGCCCTTTTTGTCCGGGCGCCCTTTTTGTACGTACGCCTGATTCCTATCCACAGCCCCTATCTGTTCCTTAAAGAGAAACTCCGACCAAGAATTGAACTTTATCCCAATCAGTAGCTGATACCCACTTTTACATGAAAAATATAATGATTTTCACAAACAGACCATCAGGGGGCGCTGTATGACTGATTTTGTGCTGAAACCCCTCCCACAAGAGGCTCTGGTACCGTACGGTACTCTGGGCAAACTGCCACAATGTAACAATGACACACACAGGAAATGGCTGTTTATAGCTGTCTGTTAAAGCCAGAACAGCTACATAATCTGCCCACAGTAACAATGTCACCATGTAATACATGTCAGAATGTGAATCTGGGAGAGGAAAGATTTTACAATGAGCAAACTCTGACTAAATCATGTATACATAATTATTGTAAAAATTAAGCACCTTTTTATATTAAATTATTTTCACTGGAGTTCCTCTTTAAGTTTTTTTAAAACCTCAACATTGTACCCTTTCACAAGGAATGTATCAATTAGCTGATCTGCTGCCTTTATATAATCTTCCTCAGAAGAGAAAATACGTTTTGCTCTCAAGAATTGACTTTGAGGTATAGCTTTCTTGCAATTGGGTTCATGGTAACTGTCTGTCCGTAATACACTATTTCTGTCTGTGGCCTTGTTGTATAAACTGGTGACCAGTCTGCCCTCTTTCTTACTGATCATCACATCAAGATAATTGATGGACACCTCTGAAGTCTCGGCTGTGAATTTAATAGTGTTGTGAGAGGAATTAACCTCAGCCATAAGCTCTGACAGTGAACCTAATATACCTAGTACCTGTTGTTTAGTTAACCCACCTTATCACTGCATATACCTACCTTTTGTGTTGCGTGAACCCACCTCATCACTGCATATACCTACCTTTTGTGTTCCGTGAACCCCCCACATCACAGCATATACCTAGCTGTTGTGTTGAGTGAGCCCACCTCACTGCATATACAGGTCCTTCTCAAAAAATTAGCATATTGTGATAAAGTTCATTATTTTCTGTAATGTACTGATAAACATTAGACTTTCATATATTTTACATTCATTACACACAACTGAAGTAGTTCAAGCCTTTTATTGTTTTAATATTGATGATTTTGGCATACAGCTCATGAAAACCCAAAATTCCTATCTCAAAAAATTAGCATATTGCATCCGACCAATAAAAGAAAAGTGTTTTTAAAACAAAAAAAGTCAACCTTCAAATAATTATGTTCAGTTATGCACTCAATACTTAGTCGGGAATCCTTTTGCAGAAATGACTGCTTCAATGCGGCGTGGCATGGAGGCAATCAGCCTGTGGCACTGCTCAGGTGTTATGGAGGCCCAGGATGCTTCGATAGCGGCCATCCAGTGTGTTGGGTCTTGCGTCTCTCAACTTTCTCTTCACAATATCCCACAGATTATCTATGGGGTTCAGGTCAGGAGAGTTGGCAGGCCAATTGAGCACAGTAATACCATGGTCAGTAAACCATTTACCAGTGGTTTTGGCACTGTGAGCAGGTGCCAGGTCGTGCTAAAAAATGAAATCTTCATCTCCATAAAGCTTTTTAGCAGATGGAAGCATGAAGTGCTCCAAAATCTCCTGATAGCTAGCTGCATTGACCCTGCCCTTGATAAAACACAGTGGACCAACACCAGCAGCTGACATGGCACCCCAGACCATCACTGACTGTGGGTACATGACACTGGACTTCAGGCATTTTGGCATTTCCCTCTCCCCAGTCTTCCTCCAGACTCTGGCACCTTGATTTACGAATGACATGCAAAAGTTGCTTTCATCCGAAAAAAAGTACTTTGGACCACTGAGCAACAGTCCAGTGCTGTTTCTCTGTAGCCCAAGTCAGGCGCTTCTTCCGCTGTTTCTGGTTCAAAAGTGGCTTGACCTGGGGAATGCGGCACCTGTAGCACATTTCCTGCACATGCCTGTACACAGTGGCTCTGGATGTTTCTACTCCAGACTCAGTCCACTGCTTCCGCAGGTCCCCCAAGGTCTGGAATCGGTCCTTCTCCACAATCTTCCTCAGGGTCCGGTCACCTCTTCTCGTTGTGCAGCGTTTTCTGCCACACTTTTTCCTTCCCACAGAGGTGCCTTGATACAGCACTCTGGGAACAGCCTATTCGTTCAGAAATTTCTTTCTGTGTCTTACCCTCTTGCTTGATGGTGTCAATGTTGGCCTTCTGGACAGCAGACAGGTTGGCAGTCTTACCCATGATTGCGGTTTTGAGTAATGAACCAGGCTAGGAGTTTTTAAAAGCCTCAGGGATCTTTTGCAGGAGTTTAGAGTTAATTAGTTGATTCAGATGATTAGGTTAATAGCTCGTTTAGAGAACCTTTTCATGATATGCTAATTTTTTGAGATAGGAATTTGGGGTTTTCATGAGCTGTATGCCAAAATCATCAATATTAAAACAATAAAAGGCTTGAGCTACTTCAGTTGTGTGTAATGAATCTAAAATATATGAAAGTCTAATGTTTTTCAATACATTACAGAAAATAATGAACTTTATCACAATATGCTAATTTTTTGAGAAGGACCTGTACCTAACTTTTGTGTTCAGTGAACCCACCTCATCACAGCATATACAGTGGTGTGAAAAACTATTTGCCCCCTTCCAGATTTCTTATTCCTTTGCATGTTTGTCACACGTAAATATTTCTGCTCATCAAAAACCGTTAACTATTAGTCAAAGATAACCTAATTGAACACAAAATGCAGTTTTAAATGATGGTTTTTATTATTTAGTAGAAAAAAAACTCAAAACCTATATGGCCCTGTGTGAAAAAGAAATTGCCCCCTGAACCTAATAACTGGTTGTGCCACCCTTAGCAGCAATAACTGCAATCAAGCGTTTGCAATAACTTGCAACAAGTCTTTTACAGCGCTCTGGAGCAATTTTGGCCCACTCATCTTTGCAGAATTGTTGTAATTCAGCTTTATTTGAGGGTTTTCTAGCATGAACCGCCTTTTTAAGGTCATGCCACAACATCTCAATAGGATTCAAGTCAGGACCTTTGACTGGGCCACTCCAAAGTCTTCATTTTGTTTTTCTTCAGCCATTCAGAGGTGGATTTGCTGGTGTGTTTTAGGTCATTGTCCTGCTGCAGCACCCAAGATCGCTTCAGCTTGAGTTGATGAACAGATGGCCGGACATTCTCCTTCAGAATTTTTTGGTAGACAGTAGAATTCATGGTTCCATCTATCACAGCAAGCCTTCCAGGTCCTGAAGCAGCAAAACAACCCCAAACCATCACATTACCACCACCATTTTTTACTGTGTTACTTCTACGCCAGATGTAACGGGACACACACACCTTCCAAAAAGTTCAACTTTTGTCTTGTCGGTCCACAAGGTATTTTCCCAAAAGTCCTGGCAATCATTGAGATTTTTTTTAGCAAAATTGAGACGAGCCTTAATGTTCATTTTGCTTAAAAGTGGTTTGCACCTTGGATATCTGCCATGCAGGCCGTTTTTTCCCAGTCTCTGTCTTATGGTGGAGTCGTGAACACTGACCTTAATTGAGGCAAATGAGGCCTGCAGTTCTTTAGATGTTGTCCTGGGGTCTTTTGTGGCCTCTCGGATGAGTTTTCTCTGCGCTCTTAGGGTAATTTTGGTCGGCCGGCCACTCCTGGGAAGGTTCATCACTGTTCCATGTTTTTGCCATTTGTGGATAATGGCTCTCAGCCTCTCACGGTGGGTTGCTGGATTTCCAAAGCTTTAGAAATGGCTTTATAACCTTTACCAGGCTGATAGATCTCAATTACAGTACTTTTGTTCCCATTTGTTCCTGAATTTCTTTGTATCTTGGCATGATGTCTAGCTTTTGAGGTGCTTTTGGTCTACTTCTCTGTATCAGATAGCTCCTATTTAAGTGATTTCTTGATTGAAACAGGTGTGGCAGTAATCAGGCCTGGGGGTGACTACAGAAATTGAACTCAGGTGTGAGTTCTCCAGCAACACCTATAACCTTTCAGAACACCTGGATTACTTGGGATGGCAAAGATTTAAGCTGGATTGGATCTTCCTTGGTATCACACACGGCTGAACACTGCACACCTTCCTTGGAATTGACCTGAGACCTTAAAGACTTTCTGCCTCTTTGTGCCTGCCCTCTCCCATCCTGTGAGTAACTTTCATCGAGCGGATCGCTCAGAAACAGCCGTATCAGTCTGACGACAGAGCGTACACACGTCGGACTGTCGCTGGCACGCCCACCCAGCGGGAGGCAACGACGGACCCGTCGTTGCCTAAAGTCCGGCGTGTGTACGGACCTTAAGGACAATTCAGTCTATACAGGCCCTTTGATCTCTGCAGGATACCAGCCACAGCTGACAAAGTTCACACCTTGACTCTAAATAGGACCTATCTCAGCAGGAGCCCTGAGCTGTCTCTTGTCCATCCTAATGTGTAAACATCAATATTCAGCAGAGAGACTTCTAGCTGTATACCAACCAAGAAATATCTATCCAATTGACAAATCCACAATAATTCTACTGAAGTCTGTTGGAATCTTCAGAAAGACAAAGAGAGGCTCGAGAGGACGTGGGAAAAGATATTCTTCACCGCAGAACCAAAATAACTCTGTGACAAAATCTACAGAGTACACCCAGCCGACAACCCTAATAGCTCCAGCACAATCCAGCAGAGATGACAGCCACACATCTGGAGACTGTTCTGTCTTGGAGTCATCAATCTCAGACCCTAGCTCCCAGAGTAGCCCCATCAAGGCTGTCCTCTGTAATGTCAGATCGATAAACAACAAAACAGCAATCATACATGATCTAATAGAGTCTTCTGATCTGGCCTGCCTGACTGAAACCTGGCTTTCTGAACTAGTTGGCCCCACCCTGGAGGCTGCCGTGCCAACAAACTATTCCGTGATATACTGCAACAGGAAAGAACGCAGGGGAGGAGGGGTTGCACTTTGCTTTAGATCAGCTTTGAAAATCAGACCACTTACTGTAGGTCCTACCAACTCGTTTGAATGCTTGGGGGTGCAACTTTCAGCTGAGAAAAACATTAACATATTGCTGATCTACCGCCCACCAGAAAAACACCCAGACTTCCTTAAGGAACTTGTAGACCTCCTATGCAACCTAACACTGGAACACCCCAGATGGATTGTTCTTGGAGATTTCAATACATGGGTGGATGACTCCTCTTCAAAACTTGGAATAGAGCTACCCCGTGCCTTACATGAACTGGGCTTCCTCCAATCAATCAGCTCTGCTACTCACAGGAAAGGCCACACTCTGGACCTTATATTCCATACTGGGCTGTCAATAGCCAATGTGGAAATTAATCCTGTTGCCTGGTCAGACCATCACACTATCCACTTCTCCCTCTCAATACCAGCTGTCAAACACCAGGTCAAGAATCAAATAAAATATTGCCGCTTAAAAGGGCTAACACCTCAACATATCCGAGATAACCTTAGCTTTGATGAATTGACTGACTCCAGCTTGGACCCTGATACTCTGGTGTTTAAATACAACAAATGTGTGTCCTCCACCTTTGAGACCATTGCTCCTCTGCGCACCAAATATCTTACTCCACACCATCATGCACAGTGGTTTGATAACGCTATAAAAGAGCTGAAAAGACAAGGCCGAAAACTTGAGAGACTGTGGCGCAAATCTCAGTCCCCAGAAGACAAACATGCCTTAATCCTCCACTTGAAGAGCTACCAAAAGGTAATCACGGGAAAAAAATCATCCTTTCTATCACAAGAGATTGCAAATGCAGTTAACAAACCAGCCCAACTGTTCCGCACAGTGGAAAAACTCTGCAACCCGGCATGTCAAAAACTTAACATCGAGTCTTCAAAGGACCTCTGTGACCAATTTGCCCATTTCTTCACAGACAAAGTCTCCGCTATAAGGTCTGCCATCCAACTTACAGCATCTGAGCCTAATATAGCGCCGAAGACCATTAGCAGAGACAATGTAACACCTTGGTCAAACTTCAAAGAAATTGATGAAGAAGTCACATCAAGCATCCTCCTTCACGTCCGCCTAACTACCTGTGACCTAGATCCTGGCCCAACACAGTTCATGTTGAACTGCCCCGACCTGTTCGTACCGGTATTCCTAAAAATTGTTAACTGTTCCTTAAAATCAGGGATATTTCCTGCTTTACTGAAGGAAGCAATCATCAGGCCTCTCCTCAAAAAACCCTCCCTGGACCCAGATGCAATGACCAGCTACAGACCTGTCTCTAACCTCCCCTTTCTGGGCAAGCTAATTGAAAAAGCTGTTTACCTTCAGCTAGAAGCCAGAATCCTACAAAACAACAGTTATGACCCATTCCAGTCTGCCTTCAGGAAACACCACAGCACTGAAACTGCCCTCATCCAAATATGCAACCACCTGCTCATGGCAAGAGACAGAGGAGAGTGCTCCATCCTCATACTGCTAGACCTTTCTGCAGCCTTTGATACAGTTGACCATGACATCTTGATAAACAGGCTACAGGAATACTGTGGCATTGATGGCATAGTTCTTCAGTGGTTCCAATCCTTCTTGAGTGGCAGAACCCACAAAGTGTCTATGGGGCCCTTCCTGTCCACCCCTGTATCACTTAAGTATGGGGTTCCCCAGGGCTCAATCCTCTCTCCCCTGCTTTTCACGATTTACATGTTACCGCTGGGAAAACGAATCCAAAAACATGGCCTGACATACCACTGCTATGCAGACGACACCCAACTATATCTTTCCTTCAAGCCTGGTGTGACAGACCCAACTCTAACTATAAACGCCTGCTTACGTGAACTACAGCAATGTATGAATGACAACTGGCTGAAACTAAATGCAGACAAAACTGAAGTCCTTCTGATAGGAGGGCAGAGCATGATAACAAAACAACTTAACTTGCAGTCTTCACCACTGGGAATAGGAGGCACGGATCTGCGCAGCTCTGATCATGTGCGTAGCCTAAGAATTCTAATTGATTGGGATCTAAACTTCAGAACTCAAATCTCTGCTGTGGTGAAATCATCCTATTTTCACCTGAAGAACATTGCAAAAATCAAGCACCTCATACCCCCAGAAGATCTGCCAACCTTAGTCCACGCCTTCATCACATCCCGACTGGACTACTGCAATGCTCTCTACACTGGCCTTCCAAAAAAGGTCTTGTACCGACTACAGCTGATACAGAATACTGCTGCCAGACTGCTAACCAACCAACCCCGTCACTGCCACATAACGCCAGTCCTGCACTCCCTTCACTGGCTACCTATAGAATGGAGGGTCCTATTCAAGATCGGCCTACTGACATTTAAATCCCTGAATAATTTAGGCCCTGGATACATGAAAGATATGTTGCAGCTGCGTAGCAATCCCCGCATTCTCAGATCAACAGGTTCTAATAATCTAGTCATACCCAGAGTCCACTTGGAAACTTTTGGACCCAGAGCCTTCTGTTCTGCTGCCCCTACGTTTTGGAACTCCTTACCTCAACAGATCAGGACAGCTCCATCCCTGGACGTGTTTAAATCCAGACTGAAAACCCACCTGTTCAGTTTGCCATTTGCAGAAATATAACTTTTGTTGTGTGAATACTTCATCCTACTAATTACTGAATCTGAGAGAGCCTAAGCGCTTTTGAGTCCTATGGGAGAAAAGCGCTATAGAAATGTTATTGTATTGTATTGTATTATAAACCACAGTTAAGTTATTATTTAACAAGGGGGGCAATCACTTTTTCACACAGGGCCATGTAGATTTTGAGGGTTTTTTTCCTCACTAAATAATAAAAACCATAATTTAAAACTGCATTTTGTGTTCAATTAGGTTATCTTTGACTAATAGTTAACGGTTTTTGATGAGCAGAAACATTTAAGTGTGACAAACATGCAAAAGAATAAGAAATCAGGAAGGGGGCAAATAGTTTTTCACACCACTGTACCTAGCTGTTGTGTTGAGTGAACCCACCTCACTGCATATACCTACCTTTTGTGTTCAGTGAACCCACCTCACTGCATATACCTACCTTTTGTGTTCAGTGAACCCACCTCACTGCATATACCTACCTTTTGTGTTCAGTGAACTCACCTCACTGCATATACCTAGCTGTTGTGTTCAGTGAACCCACCTCACTGCATATACCTAGCTGTTGTGTTCAGTGAACCCACCTCATCACAGCATATACCTAGCTGTTGTGTTCAGTAAACCCACCTTATCACAGCATATACCTAGCATCCCCCCCCCCCCCCCCCCCGAGATGGACAAAACAGACAAACCAGGTAGAGGAAGAAGTAGAGGCAGACCCGGAGGATGGCCACCCGGCACCGACAGGTCAGTGCAAGGCTGTGTTGATGTGATTTTGTGCGGCCCTGGCCCAAAGTACAGTGCTCAGAAGAAGGCACGTGCCATCAACTCCCAAGATTGTCAGGACGTGGTTGACTATTTAACACAGAACACCTCATCTCCCGCAGTCACCAGCGCTACTACAAGCACCACATCCGCTGCATTCGACACTTCGCAGGAGTTATTTGGTGGTGAAATCACTGATTCCCAGCCACTACTGCAACAACAAGATAAAGGCGCTAAGCAAGGTAAACCACCTCATATGTGTGAGTTAGGCGACACTATGGACGTAACGTGTGAGGATGAGGGTAATGAAGTACCTGCTGTTGGTGCAGTTTTTGAGGTGTCTGAGGCAAGCGAAGCTGGGCAGGATGATTATGATGATGATGATACGGATCCCACGTATGTTCCCAATAGAGGAGATGAACAGGAGGACAGTTCAGAGGGGGAGTCAGAGAGGAGTAGGAGGAGATGAGTTGCTGAAAGAAGCAGAGGGAGCTTGACGTCAGAAACAGCTGGTGGCAGCGTCCGGCGCCATGTATCGCCACCTATGGACAGTCAGCCAACATGCCCTTCAACGTCAGCTGCTGAGGCCACCATAGTGCCATTACCCCAGGGGGGCTCAGCGGTTTGAAAATGTTTTAGTGTGTGTGCCTCAGATTGGAGCAAAGCCATCTGTACTCTCTGCCAGCAAAAATTGGGCTGTGGAAAGGCCAACACCCACGTAGGGACAAGTGCCTTACATAGTTACATAGTTACATAGTTATTTTGGTTGAAAAAAGACATACGTCCATCGAGTTTAACCAGTATAAAGTACAACACCAGCCTGCTCCCTCACATATCCCTGTTGATCCAGAGGAAGGCGAAAAAACCCTTACAAGGCATGGTCCAATTAGCCCCTAAAGGGAAAAATTCCTTCCCGACTCCAGATGGCAATCAGATAAAATCCCTGGATCAACATCATTAGGCATTACCTAGTAATTGTAGCCATGGATGTCTTTCAACGCAAGGAAAGCATCTAAGCCCCCTTTAAATGCAGGTATAGAGTTTGCCATAACGACTTCCTGTGGCAATGCATTCCACATCTTAATCACTCTTACTGTAAAGAACCCTTTCCTAAATAAATGGTTAAAACGTTTTTCCTCCATGCGCAGATCATGTCCTCTAGTCCTTTGAGAAGGCCTAGGGACAAAAAGCTCATCCGCCAAGGTATTATATTGCCCTCTGATGTATTTATACATGTTAATTAGATCCCCTCTAAGGCGTCTTTTCTCTAGACTAAATAAACCCAGTTTATCTAACCTTTCTCGATAAGTGAGACCTTCCATCCCACGCATCAATTTTGTTGCTCGTCTCTGCACCTGCTCTAAAACTGCAATATCTTTTTTGTAATGTGGTGCCCAGAACTGAATTCCATATTCCAGATGTGGCCTTACTAGAGAGTTAAACAGGGGCAATATTATGCTAGCATCTCGAGTTTTTATTTCCCTTTTAATGCATCCCAAAATTTTGTTAGCTTTAGCTGCAGCTGCTTGGCATTGAGTACGATTATTTAACTTGTTGTCAATGAGTACTCCTAAGTCCTTCTCCAAGTTTGATGTCCCCAACTGTATCCCATTTATTTTGTATGGTGCTAGACCATTAGTACGTCCAAAATGCATGACCTTACATTTGTCAACATTGAATTTCATCTGCCATGTATGTGCCCATATAGCCATCCTATCCAGATCCTGTTGCAATATGACACTATCTTCCTGAGAGTTGATGATTCTGCACAATTTTGTATCATCTGCAAAAATAGCAACATTGCTCACTACTGCATCTACTAGGTCATTAATAAATAAATTGAAGAGCACTGGACCCAGAACAGACCCCTGTGGGACCCCACTGCTAACAGTCTCCCATTTTGAGTACGATCCATTGACCACAACTCTTTGTTTTCTGTCCATTAGCCAGTTCCCTATCCATGAACACAGACTCTTCCTCAGTCCTTGCATCCTCAACTTTTGCACCAGACTTTTGTGGGGAACAGCACTTACGAAGGCACCTGGAAAAAAGGCACAAACTGCAATGGGAAGAGCACCAGAGGAAAAGCAGCACACAAAAGAAAAACAACCCTCCTTCTCCTCTTCTTCCTTCAGGTGCAGCGTCTTCAGCCGCTTTCTCCCTTGCACCTTCACAGCCACCCTCCTCCACTCTGCCTCTGACCTTGAGGGGTTCCTGTTCCTCTGCCCACAGCAGCCAGGTATCCGTGAAGGAAATTTTTAAGAGGAAGAAGCCAATTTCTGCCAGTCATTCCCTTGCCCGGCGTCTGACAGCTGGCATGGCTGAATTGTTAGCTCACCAGCTGTTACCATACAAGCTGGTGGACTCTGAGGCCTTCCGTAAATTTTTGGGCATTGGGACTCCACAGTGGAAGATGCAAGGCTGCAATTATTTCTATAAAAGGCGATACCCAAACTGCACTGTGAAGTGGAGAGGCACACAGCGTTGGGTCAAGGGTCCACCTGACCACGGATGCTTGGTCTCCCAAGCACGGGCAGGGCCACTACATTACTTACACAGCCCATTGGGTCAACCTGGTGACCGATGGCAAGCAGGGAGTACGTGGCTGTGGCAAGCAGCTTGCCGTGGCAAGCAGGGAGTACGTGCACCTCCACGGCTCACAGGCAGGCCTCCTGCCACCTCCTCTCCGCCTGCTACATCCTCTTCGCTGTCGTCATCCTCCTCCTCCTTGGCAGTTGCCGCAATCTCCTCTCCAGCCTGACAGCCCCAGCTCCCCAGGGCCTATGCTGCATGCCAGGTACGATGGTGTCATGCCATCTTAGACATGTCTTGCCTCAAAGCGGAGAGTCACACTGGACCAGCTCTACTGGCTGCTCTTAACAAACAGGTGGATCAGTGGCTGACCCCGCACCAGCTGGAGATCGGCAACGTGGTGTGTGACAACGGCAGCAATCTCCTTTCCGCTTTGAATTTGGGAAAGCTGACACATGTACCCTGCATGGCACATGTGCTGAATCTAGTCTTTCAAAGATTTGTGTCAAAGTACCTAGGCTTAGAGGACGTCCTGAAGCAGGCCAGGAAGTTGTGTGGGCATTTCAGGCGGTCTTACAAAGCCATGGCATGCTTTGCGGACATTCAGCGGGGAAACAACTTGCCGGTGAGACGCTTGATATGTGATTGCCCGACTCGCTGGGATTCGACCCTGCTCATGTTCTCTCGCCTTCTAGAACAGGAGAAATCCATCACCCAGTACCTGTACAATTACAGTAGAAGGACACAATCTGGGGAGATCGGGATGTTCTGGCCCCGGAACTGGACACTGATGCGAAATGCATGCAGGCTCATGCAGCGGTTTGAGGAAGTGACCAACCTAGTGAGTCGCAGTGAAGGCACCCTCAGTGACTTGATCCCCTATGCTTACTTCCTAGAGTGTGCCGTGCGTAGCGTGGTGGATCAAGCAGTGGAGGAGCGTGAAGAGGAACAGTTACGGCAGGAACAGTTGTAGGAGCAATTTGCATCAGAACCAGATGTTTCCTCAACACCTGCGGCAGCACAGAGGGGGGAGGAGGACGAAGAGTTGTGTGGGGAAGAGGAGTCAGACTCGGATGATGAGGAATGTGTTTCTGTGGAGGAGGCGGTGGGAGAACAACAAACGCAGCAGGCGTCACAGGGGGCTTGTGCTGCTCAACGTCCCCGTGGTATTGTTCGTGGCTGGGGGGAGGAGGAGGAGGACTTACCTGACGTTACTGAGGAAGAGCAAGAGGAGATGGAGAGTACGTCTGGATCCAACTTTGTGCATATGGCCTCTTTTATGCTGTCCAGCCTGTTGAGGGAGCCTGTATAAAAAAAACTCAAGGGGAATGAGCTGTACTGGGTGGCCACGCTACTAGGCCCTCGGTATAGGCACAAAGTGGCGGACATGTTACCAACTCACCAGAAGGCAGAAAGGATGCAGCACATGCAGAACAAGCTGGCAACTATGCTTTACAATGCGTTTAAGGGTGATGTCACACCACAATGCAAAGGTACCACTGCCAGTAATCCTCCTCCCATGTACACGCAGGCAAGGACAGGACGCTCCGGCTATCTCATGGTGATGTCGGACATGCGGACATTCTTTAGTACAATGCCTCATCGCCTTAGCCATTCCGGATCCACCCTCCACCAACGCCTGGAGTGGCAGGTAGATGACTACCTGGCCTTGAGTGTGGATGTAGACACTGTGAGCAGCGATGATGAACCCTTGGACTACTGGGTGCGCAGGCTTGACCTGTGGCCAGAGCTGTCCCAATTTGCCATCCAACTTCTGTCTTTCCCTGCCTCAAGCATCCTGTCATAAAGGACCTTCAGCGCAGCTGGAGGCATTGTCACTGAGAAGAGAAGTCGCCTAAGTCACAAAAGTGTTCAGTCAAAATGAATGAGGCATGGATCCCGGAGGGCTACTGCCCGCCCGAAGACTAAGTCAGTCCCCACACACAGCATCTCTGCCTGCAGGCTGCTTGCCTTCTCCACCACCACCAACAGGGTCCAGCACTCCAGGCGGATACCTGAATTTTTAAGGCCGCTGCTAGCAGCAGCCGCTATACCAATTTTTCTGGTGCGTGTACATGCCTGCCTAATTTTTCTGGCTGCACTGTGGCTGCAACAACAAAACAAAAGGCATGTACATGTGCCCATTGCCCTTCATGATCATTACCTTGCCGCAGTGAAGGGGCTTGCGTATCACAATGATGCAATGACCGCCGGCTATATGAGTGTCCCTGGGGTGGTATGGCACACCAAAGATAATAAGGTCGTTGCTTCATTGTGGACAAACCAAAACTCATCAAAGATGCAAAATACAGAGCAAAACATCCCAACCCTCCCACCACGACCAGACAACCTACCAATACTTCATGCCCACCCAGATTCATCACCCGTTTCAATACCCAACATTTGTCCATCTGCAATATTCTTAAAAACCGATGGGATATCCTTATGCAGGATCCCTTTCTACGACCTTTATTACCCACAGCACCACTAATTACCTACAAAAGAGCACCAAATCTCCGCAATCTATTAGCGCCAAGTAAACTACGTACACCCAATCAACTAACCACTCCACAAACACAGGAGCCTGGTTGCTTTCCCTGCAACAAAAACCATTGCACAGCTTGTCAATTTATCCACACCTGCACATCCTTTGTATCCTCTAGTACTGGTAATCAATATCCCATAAAAAAACACCTCACCTGTGAATCTAAATATGTCATTTACCTCATATCTTGCCCTTGCCGACTCCAGTACGTGGGGAGAACCACACAGTTGGCCCGCAGCAGAATTGGGCAGCACAAAAGAAACATCACAAACAAATTTCCCCTTCAGAGCGTATCACAACACTTTTTCACTCATTACGCCAATAACCCACAGTTCTTCAACGTTACATTAATTGACTCAATCGATGCAAGTCTGTCCAATGCGTTTGAACAACTCAAAAAATATGAAATGTACTGGATACAAACTGTAAGAACCCTCATCCCTGAGGGACTCAATGAAGTCCTAGAAAAAATCTACTAAAACTCGCCCAATACCGTTTTTCTTTTATCTTGGTCGCTCTCTTTTACCCTTTGTATCTGGTTTTAGAACTTTTATTACTTTTAATCATTTAAGTGAATTTTTTACTATAATATTCAACAACACCTCCAGTTGTTCATTGTAATTATATAATTTTACGTATTCGTATGTTAATACATGTAATGTAGCAGGATTGTAATTTATCTCTGATCTCTCGTTACCATTATTTATCACTGTGTTTATGTCTTCATATCTGTTTAAAGTTTCTATAACCCCTTCTTCCCTTATCTTAATCATTCTGATTTAGCTTTATATTAATTTTTATGTCCATTATGTTTTTATGTTTTTCTTACATGCACTTCTATGTCATTTTTTAGAACCTGGTCATAACTTTTTTGGCCACCGGGTGTCAGCAAAATAAAATTTTGTGTGACTATACCAACTATAAGTCACACATGTCATCAGCCCATTGGCTGCACATTTGATTGACATGGTTACCAGACTCGCCCTCCCCCAATATCCAACACATTCAGCACAGATGGCAACAGCCCATTGGCTGTCCGCACGAGCACCCTAACCAACCTACACTTCCCACCACCGCCTACCTACACTTCCCACTCATCAGATTGGCCCATGTAGCCAATACCTGCATATATAAAGAGATAAGCGTCCTCACCACTTTACTGAGGTGCTACTCCTGCTACTGCTGAAATTCTGGTGAGTCTGTTATACTATTATGTTTGCATTCTGTTTTTTGTACCCCCCTTTCATTCTCCCTCTCACTTTTTATATCCTACTACCTACCAATTGTTAAATCACCTACATGGATCTTATGTCAATACTAGCACTACTCAATACTGATCTCTATAATCTAGAACATCCCAGGGTCCATCATTTACACTAGCACACTAGTCTCTACCTCCTACTGTTTTTTGTTATATCCTAATATAGCGATTTTTTTATACACTATATGCGTATGATATACAATATCTTGTTATACAGATTGTAACAACAGAATTCACTATTGTGAGTCTGTTATACTATTATGTTTGCATGCTGTATTTTGTACCCCCCTTGATTCTCCCTCTCACTCATACCGTACTACCCACTACTTATCATCTCACCTACATGGATCCTATGTCAATTACTAGTACTACTCAATACTGATCTCTATATCTAAAACATCCCATGGCCCATCATTTACACTAGCACACTAGTCTCTACCCCCTACTGTTTTTGTTATATCCAACTCTTTGTATTATCCTCACATAGCGTTTTTTATACACTATATGCTGTATGATATACAATGTCTTGTTATACAAATTGTAACTACAGAATTCACTATTGTGAGTTTGTTATACCGTGCTGTATTTTGTACCCCCCTTTTTTATACCTTACTACCCACCAATTGTTATCTCACCTACATGGATCCTATGTCAATACTAACACTACTCAATACTGATATCTATAACATCCCAGGGCCCATTTTTTACACTAGCACACTAGTCTCTACCCCCTACTGTTTTTTGTTATATCCTCACATAGCGATTTTTTTATACACTATATGCTGTATGATATACAATGCCTTGTTATACAAACTGTAACTACAGAATTCACTATTGTGAGTCTGTTATACTGTTATGTTTGCATGCTGTATTGTGTACCCCCCTTGATTCTCCCTCTAACTCATACCCTACTACCCACTATTCGTCATCTCATCTATATGGATCCTATGTCAGCTACTAGCACTACTCAATACTGATCTCTATATCTATAACATCCCATGGCCCATCATTTACATTCGCACACTAGTCTCTACCCCCTACTGTTTTTTGTTATATCCACCTCCTCATATTATCCTCACATAGCATTTTTTATACACTATATGCTGTATGATATAAAATGTCTTGTTATACAAATTGTACTACAGAATTCACTATAGCAAAATGTACTGTCTCTTGTCCACAGTTTGTCCCCACGTTTATTGCCTGATGAAGCGGGCGTGGCCTGCGAAACGCATTGCACTTTTGGGGTACTATATAATAAATGTGATTACTATTATACAGACAGTCTTTCGTGTCTGCTTTATGGAGGTAAGTCCACCGCTTCCTCCAAGCAAATTTTAAAGGTTTTTTTCCACTTTTACACTGCTGGCGCCTCTGTTCCCTGTTTGCTACACCAAATTTGATCAGCTGGACAGTCACTGTTGTTCTATCATTGAACTACCACAGCCCGGCGACCATATGGGCTTGAACACCGCCATCGCCTGCACTCTCGCCATGGTGCGCACCAGTCCAGCACGGCCGTCACTACGCAAACAGCTGTTTGCGATGCGTTACACAGAGAGTTTGGTGTGTCAGTGTGAAGCAGTACCCTAATTACACTCCCTGATTGATGTATACACAAGCAAAATGTTTGAAAGCACTTTAGGCCCCCAATTTAGCACTCAATGGGATTTCTGCCCTCAAAATGCTGCTTTGCATCAAATCCAGATTTTTCACCGGGATTTTTGGCGTCTATCCCACTCATCCATGCCCCCCTCCAGGTGTTAGACCCCTTGAAGCATCTTTTCCATCACTTTTGTGGCCAGCATAATTTTTTCTAGTTTTCAAAGTTTGCCTCCCCATTGAAGTCTATGGCGGTTTGCGAACGTTCGCAAGCTCGCGAACGTTTGCGGAGGTTCACGAACCTAAGATCAGAGGTTCAGGCCATCTCTAGTGGTCAATGGATCATACTCAAACAGGGTTACTGTTAGCAGTGGGGTCCCACAGGGGTCTGTACTGAGTCCAGTGCTCTTCAATGTATTTATTAATGATCTAGTAGATGCAGTAGAATGCAATGTTGCTATTTTTGCAGATGATACAAAATTGTGCAGAATCATCAACTCTCAGGAAGATAGTGACATATTGCAACAGGATCTGGATAGGATGGCTATATGGGCACATAAATGGCAGATGAATTCAATGTTGAAAAATGTAAAGTCATGCATTTTGGTCGTACCAATGGTCTAGCACCATACAAAATAAATAGAATACAGTTGGGGACATCAAACTTGGAGAAGGACTTAGGAGTACTCATCGACAACAAGTTAAATAATGGTATTCAATGCCAAGCCGCTGCAGCTAAAGCTAATAAAATTTTAAGATGCATTAAAAGGGAAATAAAAACTTGAAATGCCAGCATGATATTGCCCCTATTTAACTCTCTAGTAAGACCACATCTGGAATATGGAATTCAGTTCTGGGCACTACAAAATTGATACGAGGGATGGAAGGTCTCACTTACCAAGAAAGGTTAGGTAAACTGGGTTTATTTAGTCTAGAGAAAAGACGCCTTAGAGGGAATTTAATTAACATGTATAAATACATCAGATGTGCCAAATTAGAATAAAATAATTAATAACCGTTTAAAAGGAGGGGGGTTGGTGGTTACCACCCTCAGGTATATAATGACCAGCCAATAAGTCATTACATATACACAGTAACATTTATTAGGAGCTCTCCAGGTATGCAATGCATTTCATGGGTCAAAAGCCCGCTTCATCAGGAAATCAGAGCGGGAGATACACACAGCTGTGTCAATCTATGGGCCAAGTGCCTACTGTGACGGGAGCTTGGCCCATAGATTGACACAGCTGTGTGTATCTCCAACTCTGATTGCCTGATGAAGCGGGCTTTTGACCCATGAAACGCGTTGCATACCTGGAGAGCTCATAATAAATTTTATTGTGTATATGTAACGACTCATTGGCTGGTCATTATATACCTGAGGGTGGTAACCACCAACCCCCCTCCTTTTAAACGGTTTTTAATTATTTTATTCTAATTTGTCACCTCTGTTATTACCAACTATCTACTGATCTAGTCCACCCTTGGTGGAGGGGTGTATCCCCATTCTTCCTGTCTACAGAGAGCGACTTCTTAACACCTGAGTGGGGTCAGGTTATAATTCTCCCCACCCGCACATCCAGTGGTTGCCTTTGTGGTAACCCAGACTTGTGAGTATATTACTCTTATACTTTATGCTATACCCCTTTTATCGTGACATACTACACTATATCGGGCACTACCACAGGAAGTAGTTATGGCAAATTCTATAGCTGCATTTAAAGGGAGCTTAGATGCTTTCTATGCGTTGAAAGACATCCATGGCTACAATTACTAGGTTAATTACAGTGATGTTACATTGAATTACATTGAATTACAGTGATGTTGATCCAGGGATTTTATCTGATTGCCATCTGGAGTCTGGAAGGAATTTTTTCCCTCTTGGGGCTAATTGGACCATGCCTTGTAAGGGTTTTTCGCCTTTATCTGGATCAACAGGGATATGTGAGGGAGCAGGCTGGTGTACTTTGTTTTCTGGTTGAACTCGATGGACATAAGTCTTTTTTCAACACAAATAACGATGTAACTAACAAATTATGTAACTAACAAACCTTGAACCCCTACCCACAATGCTACACAAAAACCTTTAAAAGAAGCATCAGGGTTTATATCACAAACCATAACAGGACAAGAGAGCAGCTTCAGTCGAATACTCTTATGGAGACCAAGTGGTCTATCTGATCCAGGTTCAGCACCTTGCAGGGTATGTGTGCCACAGAGCCTTGGCACAAAAAAGTTGACTGCAGCCTCCTGTATAAACATAATTTGAAAGAACATCATAGAGCTAACATTTAAATAGGTACCTATAAACTAAACTGAGGGTGAGGAACAGCAGAAACAGAAGTTATGCACAACTGCAGTAAATATAGTAACAGCACTAAGGTGTTTTCAAGTGTAATGCTTAATTGTGGTGAGGCCTAGTATCTAACCATTGCACCACTTCCTTGGGGTCTTGAAAAAACAATGTCTTGTCCCCATCTACAATGCGCAATTTGGCTGGAAATTGCATTGAGTAAGGAATATTTGCTCCTTTCAGGCACCGTTTAATGTCTGTAATGGCGGCACGTCAGTTCAGGCTCTGCTTCATTAACTGCCCCATTCTGCACTAGGTGCAGAAGCCTCTGCTGTGCACAGGCCTTTTGGTCTAGTCAGGGGAGAAGAAGGCTCAGCTGCAGCATGGCCAGGCAGATGGTGAATCGCTGCCACATGGTGTTGCTCCTGCTGCTTACCAGAAGGCACTGCTACAGTGGGATGCAAACGTTTGGGCAACCTTGTTAATCGTCATGATTTTCCTGTATAAGTCGTTGGTTACTACAATAAAAAAATGTCAGTTAAATGTATCATATAGGAGACACACACAGTGATAATTTTTCCACCGTCTCTGTCCACCTTCCTGCCTGAAGTATCAATAAATGTTAATAACACTCCCATAACTTCAGTTCCCAAAGCTCGGTGCTTGGGGGTAATATTCGACTGATCTCTCTCTTTTATTCCTCATGTTTACTCCATAACCAGCTCCTGCCATCCCCAACTCAAAAACATATCTTGCATCCGTCCTTTTCTCACTCAAGACACAACTAAAATGTTAATACATGCTCTTATAATTTCTCATCTGGACTACTGCAACATACTACTTCGTGGACTACATTCTAACAGACTGGCCCCGCTCCAGTCGGTACTGAACTCAGCTGCTCATCTCATTCATCTTTCTTCTCGATCTTCCTCTGCCGACCCTCTTTGTCAAGCTTTTCACTGGCTGCTAATTAACCAGAGGATTCAGTTCAAACTCCTAACCCTAACCTACAAAGCTCTCCACAATCTCTCTCCCTGGTACATATCCTCACTAATTTCCAGATACAAACCCAATCGCAATCTCAGATCGGCACATGATCTTCTCTTGTCCTCCTCTAGAATCAACTTCTCACATTCACGTTTACAAGACTTGGCACGCGCTTCACTCCTCCTCTGGAATGCCCTCCCACAACACATCCGTCACTCGCCAACCTTTGTTACCTTTAAGCGCTCTCTAAAAACACACTTGTTCCGACAAGCATATGTGCTACCTTAGGCCACTTCCCTGTGTCCTAAGACCAAATTGCACTCCTACTAGGTATCCTAAAACACACAGCCTCTATATATTTGCTGCATACTACCCCTCCTCCTGTCCCCCCCCCCCCCCCATTCCCTTTAGATTGTAAGCTCGCAAGGGCAGGTCTCTCTCCCCCTTTTGTGTCTTGGTAACCATTATACATTTTATTCATCATGTTCATTTTATCACTGTCATTACCAATTCTATAATTTGTATTTTGTCATTAATTATGTATCTTGTATTTTGGTGTACACCATTGTCTGTATTATTATGTACCCCATGTTTGTTTCTTACTTTGTACAGTGCCACAGAATATGTTGGCGCTTTATAAATCAATAATAATAATAATATTTGAGAAGTGAAATTCAGTTTATTGGATTTACAGAAAGTGCACAATAAGTTTTTTGTTATACTGTTTTTATTGATTTTTAACAACAGAATTTTCAAAGAATTTCAAAAAAAGTTTCAGTTTACAGCATTCGAAAAATACAAGTGCTGGGTGGAAATGATATGATATTGAGCAGATACATATAAGACTCAGATCTTAGCATATTATCTAAAATATTCGATGTCACATATTCATTGAGCATGCAAAATAACGTAGAAATATATTAGATCTAATAGAGTCCAGTTTGGTAATGCTCAAATTGAGGATAACAGGTGATTAGGATTTCTTTTAACCTGAATCATATTAACTATCAACAAAACCTAGCAATCTAACCCATCGTATTTGTTATATAGGCTGAGTTAAGATATTCAATAGTGTGAAATTACTAGTTTGCTTAATCAATATAAACCTAAGCCAATAGAAGTGGAGAACTATATTTGAATAAACATCAATATGGAGATAGATAAGGTGAGGTTAGATTGAGAGAGATAGAAGGAAAAAGTAGTCGAGAAAAGAAGCCGTATAGTAAAAAGCAGTATTCTTAGCTTCTACGATATGTAGTGCGATAGGGGTTAACCAATTTTTTTGAGAGATGCGGTTGGTTTAGATAAGTGGGTATATAAAGGTCCAATGTTATATTGAGAGGTGGGGGGATGTCTATATGGTGTCACAGTATCTTCTTGAGCTTACATCAATGGTAAGAATTAAGAATCTATAGAATCAGAATCAGAATCAGAATTTATTTCGCCAAGCACGGTTGGACCGTGCCCGGAATTGGGTTTGGCACATTGATTGGCACCGAGATAGTAATAATACAACATACAAGATGATACAGAGTACAACAGAACACGGGCGATGCAACAGAACAGGGATAATTCAACATTTGCAGTAACAGAGGATAGTGAAACTAGTACAACCAGGCAAGCAGTAAGCAAGTAAGCAGGAGCGGCCGCAGCCGAAGTCAGGTATTAGTCCGTAGATGGAAGCAGGGTGGGGGGGTTAGAGGAGTGGGAAGCGTTCAAGAGTCTAACGGCTGTGGGAAAAAAAGTGTTCATGCGCCTGGTAGTCTTGGCAGGGATGGACCGGAACCTCCGGCCCAGTTTGAGTCGGCTGAAAGAACTGTGACCAGGGTGAGAGGGGTCGCCCACAATTTTCAATGCTCTGTCACGCAGTCTGGTGTTATAGATGAGATCTAGAGGGGGGAGGGGTTTTCCAATAATCCTCTCCGCTGAGCTGATGACCCTCTGGAGTTTGTATCTGTCGCTGGCGGTGCAGCTAGCGAACCAGACCAGAATGGATGAGCAGAGGACCGACTCGATTGTAGCAGAGTAGAAGGACCTCAGAAGTTCATGGGCCATACCGAACTTCTTTAGTTGGCGAAGGAAGAAGAGTCTTTGTTGCGCCTTCCTCTGGGTTGCGGTAGTGTTTGCCCTCCAGGTCAGGTCATCAGAGATTGTTGTACCCAGGAGGCGGACATTGGGAACCCTAGCGACCTCGATGCCCTCAATGTATATCGGGGGAGGAATACTGGCGTGCTTCCTGAAATCGATGACCATCTCCACTGTTTTGGCAGTGTTAAGAACCAGCCCATTCTCGCTGCACCAATTGCAGATTCTGTCCACCTCCTTGCGGTAAGCCTGCTCATTGTTCTCGCTGACAAGGCCAATGATTGTGGTGTCGTCTGCAAATTTGATGATTTTGACAGAGTCATCTGTGGATATGAAGTTATTCGTGTATAGAGAGAACAGAAATGGTGACAAGACACAGCCTTGAGGGGCTCCAATGTTGGTCACTCTGGGTCTGGAGGATATGTCGCCCAGCTTAACAACCTGGGACCTGTTCGAGAGGAAGTCTATGATCCAGAGACCAAGGGTTGGATGGACATTTAGCTCTCAGAGATTGTCGTGCAGAATCCGAGGACAGATAGTATTAAAGGCTGAGCTGAAGTCCAGGAGAAGGATTCTAGCGTATGAGTTCGGCCTGTCGAGGTGGTCCGTGATAAACTCCAGGCCGATGTTAATAGCATCGTCAGTGGACCTGTTTGCCCTATACGCGAACTGGAGAGGGTCCAGTCGGTCCAGGGTAGCGTACCTGAGCAGCGGCAGGACCGCTCTTTCAAAGGTCTTCATGACCACTGATGTTAGGGCCACAGGCCTGAAGTTGTTAAGGTCAGAAGCCCCCAGCTTTTTCGGGACAGGAATGATGATGGAGTCCTTAAAGCAAGTAGGGACTTTCCCTTCTGTGAGGGACCTGGTGAAGATAGAGGTCAGGACGGGGGCCAGCTGACGTGAGCAGGACTTCAGACATGCGGGTGACACACCATCAGGGCCAGATGCTTTCCTGGCGTTCACGGAAGACAACAGGTGCAGAACATCGGCCTCGGATACTGTCGGGGACGGGCATGTGCTCCAGCTGGGTTCAAAGCTCTCAGAGGAAGAGGGGCGGGCAGAAGTAGTTGGCCGCTCCCCAGAGGTGCCCGGAGCCTCAAACCTGCAATAAAAGTTACTGAGATCCTCGGCTAGCTTGGGGCAGGGAGTGGCCTGTTGGGGTGGGGGCTTATAGCCGGTGGCAGCCTTCAGGCCCTTCCAGACAGCCCGAGGTTCGTTTGAGCGGAGATTGTTCTGAATCCTCTCAGCATAAGACCGTTTTGCGGTGCGCAGTTCCTTGTTGGGAGAGTTCCTTGCCGCTCTGAAGTCCTCCAGGGAGCCAGACTTGTGGGCGACTTCCTTGCGCTTCCGCAGTTGGCGCAGCTTGCTCGAGAACCACGGTTTGTCGTTGGGGTAAATCTTAAAGGACTTGGTGGGTACACAGGATTCCTCGCAGAAGCTGATGTAGGATGAGACCGCATCAGCCCACTCATCTAGGTCGGGTGATTCCAGCGCTTTCCAGTCCGTGCAGTCAAAACACGCCTGAAGTTGGAGTTTGGCTTCGTTAGACCACACTTTAGTGGACTTCAGGACTGGTTTCGCTGATTCCAGGCGCCGTCTGTAGGTTGGAACCAGATGGATGAGGCAGTGGTCAGAGGAACCGAGAGCTGCCCACGAGACGGCCTTGTAGGCACCCTTTAGAGGCGTATAACAGTGGTCTAGAGTGCTAGCATTTCTGGTGGGGCAGACCACGTGCTGATGGTAGCGTGGAAGCTCACTCCGGAGGTTGGCTTTGTTGAAGTCGCCCATAATGATAAACAGAGAGTCTGGAAGGGACGTCTCCCACTGCGTGATGATGTCGCTGAGGTCCCGCTGAGCAGATTTGACGTCGGCATCAGGGGGAATGTACACGCCCCCGATGACGTAGGAGGTGAACTCTCTGGGTGAGTATGAAGGCTTGCAATTGATGAGTAGCAGTTCGAGGTTGGGGGTGCACTTTTTGGCTAGCAATGACGTGCTTGGGCTCCAAACAGAGCTGACATAGAAGCAGATTCCCCCACCTTTCTTTTTTCCCGAGAGGGTGGGATCGCGGTCTACACGTATAACGTTGAAGCCTGGGAGGAGGAGGGCGTTGTCTGGGATGTCCTCCTGCAGCCACGTTTCCGTGAAGCAGATGACTGGGGTATTGTTGCCGAGCTCCCTTTTGTTGCTGATAAGGCGAAGTTCGTCCAACTTGTTAGGGAGGGAGCGGACGTTCGCCAGGAGGACCGAGGGAATGGCTGAGCGCAGACCCCTTTTTCTTAGCCTCACAAGAGCTCCCGCGCGGCAACCCCTACGGCGCTGACCAGACTGGACCGGTGGGTCAGAGCTGGCGATTTTCTGGATATGGTTCCAGACGAAGTTGTGGAGGAGGCCACCGTCAGGGAGGGCACAGCAGCTGGATTCCCAGAGGGTGAGCTGCGTCCTGGTGTAGGTAGTGCGAGGCATGAGGTGTGGTGAAGGGGGGTAATGGGCAGCCATACCGATGTGGGGCACTCTGATGTGGGGGGGGGCAGCCGCCAGTGGGTGAGCAGAATTGCCTCAATGAGGGCACCGATAGACAGAGAGGGCAGCGGGCCGGCAGGCAATGGACACCCACCTAGAGGCAGGGTGACAGAGAGGGCAGCAAGCAGGCAAGGTGGCAAAGAGGACAGCGGACAGGTAATGGTTGGCAGTGGTCAAGAAGGTTCAAGAAGGTTAGCAGCAGAGTACCTTTGGGGATCCTTGGAGTCTCATGGTGCCAGATGGGGGCTCTTCAGCCCAGGAGCCCAGTCGGGTGATGGAAGAGGGCGGCCCTTTAAGTTCATGTAGCGGCAGACCGGCCGCAGCGAGGACCCTGTGCTTCTCCTCCTTGGATCAAAGGGGACAGCAGCAGCAGGCTTGACCGAGGCGACCAGGAGGGAGCAGCCGTTGATGGGCGACCAGTGGCATTCAGCCAGCAGAGCGGGGTCGCATGGTGGAAAGAGCTGCAATGTGCAGGCCAAGACTCGTTCCACGTGGGTGGCGATGGAGCTCAGCACCGCCGATTGCCGACAAGGGGATGACCTGGACTCGCAAGCGGCAGCAGCGGCGGGCGATGAGAGACCAAGGGAGCCATCAGATGGTGGGGCCCCCCACGTGGTGAGCACGGCGGAGATGTCGGGATCTACACTGGGGGTTGATAGTCAGGTGATGTGTAGGGCCATGAATCCCATATTTTATGGAAGTTCTTTTCTTCATCCCTTAGTGAAGCCGTGAGTTGTTCCATAGACCTGGTCCAGTTAACTTTAAAGGGATACTGTAGGGGGGTCGTGGGAAAATGAGTTGAACTTACCCGGGGCTTCTAACGGTCCCCCGCAGACATCCTGCACCCGCGCAGCCACTCACCGATGCTCCGGCCCCGCCTCCGGTTCACTTCTGGAATTTCAGACTTTAAAGTCTGCAAACCACTGTGCCTGCGTTGCCATGTCCTCAATCCCGCTGATGTCACCAGGAACGTACTACGCAGACACAGACCATACTGGGATTGTGCTATACATTCCTGGTGACATCAGTGGGATCAAGGACACGGCAATGCATGCGCAGTGGTTTTCAGGCTTTAAAGTAGGAAATTCCAGAAGTGAACCGGAGGCGGGGCCGGAGCATCGGTGAGTGGCTGCGCGGGCACAGGATGTCTGAGGGGACCTTTAGAAGCACCGGGTAAGTTCAACTAATTTTCCCCTGACCCCCCTACAGTATCCCTTTAAGTATCACATGAGAAATATCTGGTGGAGCTAGGTTTTTCCAGGCTGGGGATATGGCTAGTCTAGTGGCTGTTAGGATATGTGTAATTAGACGATTTACATGTCTATTTATTTCTGGTATTGGTTTACCCAGTACCATATAGAGCGGGTCAAGGGGAACCGTGACACCAGTGACAGAGGTAATGAGTTCTCGGACCTTGTTCCATAGGGGAGAGAGGAGAGGGCATAGCCAGAAAATATGTTCCAGTGTGCCCTTATCATTACAGCCTATCCAACATAGATCTGTTGTGTCCGGGTAAATTTTTGCTAGTACTTCTGGTGTAAGGTACCAGCGAAAAATAATTTAATAAATATTCTCTCTGATTTGTACACACGACGTGTGTTTAGCATTTTCCCAGATTTCACACCAATCGTCCATGGATATGGTTTTGGAGATTGAGGTTGACTATTTAGACATGTAGGGGTGATGCGGAGTCCAAGAGCCTGATTTGGTGAGGAGTATATAGATTTGTGAAATTAGGCCTTTCTGAGATCCTGCATGTAGGCATAATCGCTCAAATGGAGAGGTGGAGAGAGTTGTGATAGGTTTACGTATAATTGAGTGTATAAAGTGGGCAATTTGGTTTTATCCCATAATTAATTGAGAGGTGAAATAAATGTTATCTTCCAGTTGCGATCTGGTAAAGATTTTGCCTTTAAGAGGATGGATCCAGTTGTTGAGATTGAAGTAGCCCAATTTAAACTAAGTGGCCATGAAAGGTTCAGAAAGGCCTTGTTTGAAACCAGGATTGCCTAGTATTGGAAGCAGGGAAGAGGGAGAGGACCTCAACTTGGCCATGTCAAGTGTAGTACGCCATATCTTTATAGTAAATTTAATTGTAGGGAGTATATGTTGTTGGGGAAGCTTTGGTGAGGGTTGGGACCATAGTAAGAATGCTAATGAGACTGGCAAGATACTAGTTGCTTCCAAGAGGCCCCATTTTGTATGAACTCTTAGACTAGACCATTAAGGTAGCTGTCTTAGATGTGTGGCGTAATAATAGTAGCGTATATGTGGAAGCCCGAGACCTCCTTGTTCTCTGGGTGAGGGTAGTATATTTTTATGCACTCTTGGTCTTTTATGATTCCAGACAAATTTAGAGAATTCAGATTGTAGGGCCTTAAGTTGAGGAGATGGGATTGAAATTGGGAGGGTTTCGAATAGATATAGTAGACGGGGTAAAACATTCATCTTTAATGCATAGATTCGGCCTAACCAAGAAATCTTGTAAGCTGTCCATTTGTGCAAGTCTTGGAGGATTTTCTGAATAAGGGATGGGAAATTAAATTTGCATAGGGTGTTGTAATTGGGAGTGAGGTAGATTCCTAAGTATTTAATAGATTGGTGCTGCCATTTATAGGGATAGCTTGATTTTAAGCAAATAAGGTCAGTAGAAATTTTTATGGGTAGGATTTCGGTTTTGTCTTGGTTTAATTTAAATTCCGATAGTGATTTGTATAATTTTATAGTGTCATGTAGAGCTGGGAGAGATGTGAGTGGATCTGTTATGGTTAGTAGGATGTCATCTGTGAATAAGGATATTTCGTATTCATGTTTGCCCTGTGTGACCCCTTTTATGTTGATATTTTGCCTGATGGCTGTGGCTAGTGGTTCTATGCTGAGTGCAAAGAGGAGGGGGGAGAGGGGGAACCCTTGTCTTGTACCATTATGTATTTGGAACGGGGCGGTGGTGGCAAATGGAAGTTTGAGTAAAGCTGATGGAGTGGAATATAGAAATCTAATTAAATTGATGAAGGGGCCTGTGAAGCCTTGGTGGTCTAGGACTTTGAATAGAAATGGCCAATAAAGTCGATCAAAGGCCTTTTCTGCATCCAAACTTAGGAGCAGAGAAGGCCTTTCGGATCTACCCATTTGTGATATTAGGTCAATAGCCCTACGGGTGTTATCTCCTGCTTGACTGCCTATTATGAAGCCCACTTGGTCATTATTTATGAGTCTAACCAATATGGGATTAAGACGATTAGCTAATGTTTTTGTAATAATTTTAAGGTCAGAATTTAACAGGGATAATGGACGATAACTTTGGGGTAGTTGGGGGTCTTTGCCATCTTTAGGGATGACTGTAATCAATGAGTTAAGAATAGAGTTAGGGGAGGGTTCGCCTTTCATGATTTTATTGGCCAGGGTTACTAATAGTGGAGTTAGAATTGATTGAAAATGTTTATAATATGAGTATGGTAAGCCATCTGGTCCAGGAGATTTGGATGATGGTAGTTTTTTGAGGACCTCCAATATTTCAGTTGAGGTTATAGGAGCGTTTAGGATAGAATGGTTTTCATCTGTTAGCTTAGGGAGATTAAGTTGTTCTAAAAAGGATGATTCTTTTTCTGAGTAGTGTGTATTGTGGGATGGATCCGGCAAGTTATATAGTTGTTCATAGAACGAGGTGAAGATGTTGGCTATTTTAGTTGGATCATAATGGATAGTGTTAAGGCTGAAAGACAGGGCCAGATATAAGTTTGGGTAATGGAGCTCAAGACCCCAAGTATACGTTGGCTTTGGATACCCAAATTTGTAGGCCGAAGCCTATGACCCTTTGACTTTCAGTTGAAAGAAGTGACACGACACCTTAGGTTAGCTACTTTCACTTCTCTGAGTTCTTCAACCTCTCTGTGATTGCCCTCGCTGCACCCTGTGAGTAATCCTTTATCCATTATCCAAAGCATATGCACCAAGTGACTATTTTCCACATTTATTTTATCATTTATCATCTAACTCTAAAATAAGGAACTTTACTTAAAATAAATCTATGCTCCAACTCTGTGTAGGAAGAAAGCATTTCACACAGATCCCCTTTGATCTCATCTCAGCATGATTCCAGAAGTAAAAGCTATCTAAACAAGTCTATTGTCTCTAATGTCAATATACAAATACTCATCAAAGGATCTTCTCTTTGCCTGCCCTCCCAAGAAACAATTACAAATTAACACCTCACTAGCTCTCCTCTTAAAATCCTTTGGGATACTCAGGAAAAGCAGAAGGAGGTGGAGAGGCAGTGGATCCAAGTCTAAAAAACATAGCTGTCCCCAGGAAAGCTCAATCACAGCCACACTCTGCAATGCCAGATCGATAAATAATAAGACTGCAACTATTCATGACCTAATAGAACTCCCTGATTTGAGCTTTTTGGCAGAGACCTGGCTTGGGAAACATGCAGGCCCAACTCTTAAAGCAACTGTGCCGACCAATTATTCAGTCTTGCACTGTGAGAGACAAGACCGCAAGGGTGGGGGGGGGGGGGGTGTCCATATGCTTCAGATCCTCTTTGAACATAAGGTCCCTGCCCATAGGCCCCACTGAAACCTTTGAATGCCTGGCAGCCTCTCAGCAGAGATAAACATCAACATATTGCTCATACACCGCCCCCCAGAAAATGGCTCAACCTTTCTTAAAGAAATCTCTGAACTCTTATCCTGCCTTACAGTGGAACACCACAGATGGATCATCCTGGGAGATTTTAATGCATGGGTGGATGATCACGACTCACACCTAGGAAGGGAACTACTTCTCATAATGAGCGAACTGGGTTTCTCTCAGGCTGTCAACCTCCCCACCCACAAGAAAGGGCACACCCTGGATGTTCTATTTAATTCCGGACTTTTAATATCACACATGTATATACCCAGTGGTATGGTCAGACCACCACACCATCCACTTCTCTCTAACAGCACCAGCGATAAAACACAAAGGGAAAGAACTCATAAAATACCATTCTTTGAAAGATGTCTCACCCCAGCACGTTCAGAACATCCTCAACTTCGACACATTAACCAATCATTGCACAGACCCAGACTCCATGGTCCTGATGTACAACCATGCAGTGTCATCTGCCTATGACGCCCTTGCTCCAGTTCGCATTAAATGGTCTACACCACTTCACCATGCATTTGACAGCTCACTAAAGGACCTAAAGAAAGAAGTGCGCAGACTAGAAAGGAAGTGGCGAAAATCTCAGAATTCAAAAGATAAACACATCCTTGTCTCTCACCTGGAAAGCTACCAAAATGCGATCACCAAGAAAAAATGCTCCTACCTATCACAGGAGATTGCAAACGCCGCCAACAGGCCAGCCCAACTATTCCGCACAGCTGAACCTACTATAACTCCCTCAAAGGAGCTATGTGAGAAATTTGCTTGCTACTTTGCTGACAAAGTATCCTCTATTCGGTCTCTCATTCAGTCCACAGCACCTAAGACTTATTCAACTCCTGGAAATAGTTGCAAGAACAACCTAACACCCTGGACTGACTTCAAAAGTATTAGTGAGGAAGAGATCTCAGACATCCTCCGTCGCCTCCGCCAGACAACCTGCGACCTGGACCCTGGACCAACTAAACATATGCTGAAATGCCCTGACCTGCTTGGTCCAGCATTTCACAAAATAGTAAATTGCTCTCTGCAAGCAGGGAGGTTTCCTATCTCTCTAAAAGAAGGAATCATCAAGCGTACATCAAAAAAGGGCGTCGGGAAAAAAGGGCGCGCGGTGTAGACGATAAGCAGTATTATTGTTTATAAAAATATTGTGTAGAATTTTGTTTACAAATAGTGTTTTAAGAATTTATAAATCATTAAATAATGTGTATGGGATCGGCAATTCTTAAAACGTTAATCTTCCCTGTTTCTAAACTGAAACATATATTTATGTTTGTTAAAAACCCTCCCTGTACCTATCCCTAACCCCTAGACCCCCCTGGTGGTGCCTAAACCTAAGACCCCCCCCTGGTGGTGCCTAAACCTAAGACCCCCCCCTGGTGGTGCCTAAACCTAAGACCCCCTGGTGGTGCCTAAACCTAAGACCCCCCTGGTGGTGCCTAAACCTAAGACCCCCCTGGTGGTGCCTAAACCTAAGACCCCCCTGGTGGTGCCTAAAACTAACCACCCCAAAGCCCTCCCTGTACCTATCCCTAACCCCTAGACCCCCTGGGGGTGCCTAAACCTAAGACCCCCTGGTGGTGCCTAAACCTAAGACCCCCCTGGTGGTGCCTAAACCTAAGACCCCCCTGTTGGTGCCTAAACCTAAGACCCCCCTGGTGGTGCCTAAACCTAAGACCCCCCTGGTGGTGCCTAAACCTAAGACCCCCTATAGATAATAATGTTTTACAAACATTAATAAATAAAAATTTTAAATAAAAAAATGTAAATAATTTTTTGGGTGGATACTAATGTTTTAGAAATGTTTTAGAAATAGTGATTTAGTATCTTTATAAACGTTATTTGTCACGGGCTCATTTTGTAAAGTTAAATCATCACAAGCACAGTTATAAAACCTTAAAAATCTCCGGGCGCCGTTTGTAAAACGTTAATAATCTCCAGCGCCTTTTTTTCCCTGTTCGGCGCCCATTAAACGATATTTATAATGGGAGTGAATGGGGCGCCCTTTTTGTCCACTTGTCTCATGCGCCCAAATCTCCTGCTTCCATCATCAAGCCCCTTCTTAAAAAAAACCTTCCATGGATCCAAATGCAATGAGCAGCTACAGACCTGTCTCCAAACTCCCCTTCTTAGGTAAAGTTATTGAAAAGGCTGTCTATCTGCAACTTGAAACCAGGCTGTCAGTAAACAACATCCTGGACCCTCTACAATCTGGCTTTAAGAAACACCACAGCTGTGAAACAGCCCTCATCCAAGTCTGCAACGATCGACAGAGAGGAATGCTCCATCCTAATCCTGTTGGATCTCTCAGCGGCTTTTGATACAGTTGACCATGAAATCCTGCTTAGCAGACTGCAGGAGTACTGTGGCATCAGTGGATCAGTCCTCCAGTGGTTCAGATTATTCCTGACTGACAGAACACAGAGAGTATCCCTAGGACCTATAATGTCCAAACCTGCACCTCTACAATTCGGAGTGCCACAAGGATCAATCCTATCCCCCCCCCTGCTGTTTGCAATCTACATGTTGCCACTCGGTACACTTATCCAACGACATGGCCTGACGTACCACTGCTATGCCAATGACACACAGCTATACCTGTCCTTCTCCAGACCCTACTCCAAAAATAAACTCTTGCTTAGATGAGCTACAGGCATGGATGAATGATAACTGGTTGAAACTGAATGCTGACAAAACTGAGGTCCTTTTTGTCCAAAGCCAGCACTTGCCATCAAAACAGCTCTATCCTAAAGTAACACCAATCAGGATTGGGAATTCAGACATAAACGGCTCCAACCTTGTGCGCAGCCTTTGCGTACTAATCGATGGGGAATTATGTTTCAGAAACCAAATTTAATCTGTAGTTAAATCTTCCTACTTTCATCTGAAGAACATTTCAAAGATTAAACATCTGATTCCCCCCGAGGATCTTCCAACCCTAGTTCACGCCTTCATCACATCACGGCTGGACTACTGCAATGCCCTTATGCTGGCTTCCACAAAAAGGACCTTTCTCACCTGCAATTAGTGCAGAATGCTGCTGCCAGATTGCTAACAAACCAGCCTCGCCACTGTCACATTACACCGATCCTTCGCTCACTGCACTGGCTACCAGTAGAATGGAGAATACTCTTCAAGATTGGACTGCTGACATTCAAATCCCTGCACAATCTGGGCCCTGGATACACTAAGGACTTGCTGAAGCTGCACCACACCTCTCACAACCTCAGATCAGCAAGTTCTATAAACTTGGTCACTCCCAGAGTGCACCTCAAAAAATCTGGAGACAGAGCCTTCTGTCATGCTGCCCCTACTCTTTGAAACTCCCTGCCACACCCAGTAAAGACAGCACCATCCCTGGAGCTATTCAAATCCAGACTGAAAATCCACCTGTTTAGCCTGGCATTTCCGGACTTATAAAAATTCTTCCTCTGTACCACGATGGTCTGAGCCATGCTTATGCGCTTTGAGTCCTACAGGAGAAAAGCGCTTTACAAATGTTATTTGTTGTTGTTGTTGTTTAAGCTTTATTTAGGGTTTTTATACAGTGAAAACAGCAAGGTAATGTAAAAATTAACCAATCATAGCAAAGCTAAAAGAACCAATCACAGCAAAGTTGGTGGACCAATTACATTCTAGGGGTTTAACCTTTCCTGACCAATCATAGCAAGGGATGTATGTACTACTTCAGCCAATCATGGCAGAGGGTGTATATGAGATGTACTGTATGTGGGGGTTTTCAACCAATCACAGTAAGGGGAGTAAGTTCCTGGAATTTGGCAGTGAAAAACAAGTTATTCCAGGAAAAGTTTTATCAGGATGACACTGTCCCAGAGACCCCCGTGTCCTAGGAGGTCATTTAGCTAAATTAAACATGCAAAGTAAAGAGATGGCTTAGTTACACATGACAAAGTAAAGAGAGAAAGGACTTTGAATCTTGTTTTGCAGAGAGAAAATCAATACTTTGCTCTGCAAAATACAGTGGTTTGCAAAAGTATTCGGCCCCCTTGAAGTTTTCCACATTTTGTCATATTACTGCCACAAACATGAATCAATGTTATTGAAATTCCACGTGATAGACCAATACTAAGTGGTGAACACATGAGAAGTGGAACGAAAATCATACATGATTCCAAACATTTTTTGCAAATAAATAACTGCAAAGTGGTGCGTGCATAATTATTCGGCCCCCTTTGATCTGCGTGCAGTCAGTTGCCTATAGACATTGCCTGATGAGTGATAATGACTAAATAGAGTGCACCTGTGTGTAATCTAATGTCAGTACAAATACAGCTGCTCTGTGAGGGCCTCAGAGGTTGTCTAAGAGAATATTGGGAGCAACAACACCGTGAAGTCCAAAGAACACACAAGACAGGTCAGTGATCAAGTTATTGAGAAATTTAAAGCAGGCTTAGGCTACAAAAAGATTTCCAAAACCTTGAACATCCCACGGAGCACTATTCAAGCGATCATTCAGAAATGGAAGGCGTATGGCACAACTGCAAACCTACCAAGACAAGGCAATCCACCTAAACTCACAGGCCGAACAAGGAGAGCGCTGATCAGAAATGCAGTCAAGAGGCCCATGGTGACTCTGGACGAGCTGCAGAGATCTACAGCTCAGGTGGGAGACTCTGCAGTTTGCCACAAGCCATGTGGGGGACACATCAACCATATGGAAGAAGGTGCTCTGGTCAGATGAGACCAAAATGGAACTTTTTGGCCAAAATGCAAAACGCTATGTGTGGCAGAAAACTAACACTGCACATCACTCTGAACATACCATCTCCACTGTCAAATATGGTGGTGGCAGCATCATGCTCAGGGGGTGCATCTCTTCAGCAGGGACAGGGAAGCTAGTCAGAGTTGATTGGAAGATGGATGGAGCCAAATACAGGGCAAACTTGGAAGAAAACCTCTTGGAGACTGCAAAAGACTTGAGACTGGGGCGGAGGTTCACCTTCCAGCAGGACAATGACCCTAAACATAAAGCCAGGGCAACAATGGAATGGTTTAAAACAAAACATATCTATGTGTTAGAATGGCCCAGTCAAAGTCCAGATCTAAATCCAATCAAGAATCTGAGGCAAGATCTGAAAACTGCTGTTCACAAACGCTGCCCATCTAATCTGACTGAGCTGGAGCTGTTTTGCAAAGAAGAATGGGCACGGATTTCAGTCTCTAGATGTGCAAAGCTGGTAGAGACATACCCTAAAAGACTGACAGCTGTAATTGCAGCAAAAGGTGGTTCTACAAAGTATTGACTCAGGGGGCCGAATAATTACGCACACCCCACTTTGCAGTTATTTATCTGTAAAAAATGTTTGGATTGATGTATGATTTTCGATCCACGTCTCACATGTACACCACTTTGTATTGGTCTTTCTCGTGGAATTCCAGTAAAATTGATGCATGTTTGTGGCAGTAATGTGACAAAATGTGGAAAACTTCAAGGGGGCCGAATACTTTTGCAACCCACTGTAGATCTGCAAGGAAATAGCTTTTATGAACAGCTATGAGTTTTATAAGTGTACCTGTCATTCTAGTAGTTATTGGTCCTACAAGGGCTTATATGCATCTATAGTAGTATTAGAAACCTCACATTCCCCCCTTTGATCATATATGATCACACAAATTATTACAATTACAAACATAATTACAAAATAAATTATTTGACAATATTCCAAAAATACCTAATCCTACCTTACCAAGCTGATGGAAGCTGATGTTCAGCTCAGGATCCCCAGAGAAGCTGTTAATCCATTGCTGGACATAAGCCCTAATTTACCCTTTTAATAAGACATTCAGGCCTCTAGGTTCCATCTACCTTGACTAGCTAAAAAGAAAATCTTTAATAAAAATTTTTTTTTCATTTAATCTAAAGAGTTTTCATAGTCCGAGGTGGATGATTCAGAATTTGAAAGAGATCTCCTCCTCTGGACCAGATAAATGTGAGCGGCTTTTGAAGGTTGCGTGCACCTGCTAATGAAACACATAATGGGCTTGATTCACAAAGCGGTGCTAACTGTTAGCACGCCTGTAAAAACCCCTTAGCACGTCTAAACAAGCTTTTCGCGCATAAAACTTTACGCGCGCAAAACTTTATGCGCGTAAAACTTTACGCGCGTACTGCACAGAGCACAGGGCGCTCCGCGCGAAGTGCCCATTAAAGCCTATGGGACTTAGTGCGCGTAAAACTTTGCGCGCATAAAACTTTGCGCGCGCAAAGTTAGCGCACGATCTGATTGAGAAATCCGGTGCTAACCTACTTAGCACCCTGGTTAGCGCGTCTAAAGACTTTAGACGTGCTAAGTAGGTTAGCACCGCTTTGTGAATCAAGCCCCATGAGTCTATAGACAAAATAAATGAAAAAGATAGCGATACGAAACATTATCAAATAAACAGCAATTTGTTTAAAGAACCTGCCAATTGAACCAAACCAATCTCCAAAACCTAATCCTTTAAAAGGATTCCACCCATCGTTGCCCATCTCCCGGGCCTATGCTGTAGTTCCTGTACCTTTTGTAAATGGTTATAAACTATGTCACCCGTGTCATCAATCCAAGTGCAGCATTCCGGTCCGACAATTGCGCACATTCCGCCCTCTTTTGCCAAAAGGTAGTCCAATGCCAACTTCTCCTGCAGTGCTAGTTTCCTTACTTAAGATATTTTAACTGTATTAGCTGTAATGGCGGCTATGGTTTCATTAAACATCTTGTCAATTATACCGGAATTGTTATTTAGTCTTACCATTATTTCAGAACCCCATCCTGTCCATTGTGGGAAAAAGGCCCAAGCTAAATCTTTTAGGGTGAACAGGTTTATTTTGTACAAATAGTTATGTGGTAGCAAATATATTTTTGCAGTGACTGCATTTTCATCTACTACTGCAATAGCTGGGGCCAGGGTAGCTATGGTACATTGACCATAGCTTCCTCTTGGTAACCAGGCATAGGCCCAGGGTCCACAAACAAAGTAGTAGGGAGGTTGCAGTGTAATTATTCCTTGTGAAAACATTTTTTTGGAAACATTAGAATGTGCTCCTGCTCCTATCATGGCAAGCTCTAGCCTTAACAAGTTCCAGCACTCTGGAATGTGGATAGCACCTGCAACTGCAAGATTACATAAAGTCTTATTAACACCTTTATCTGAGGGGAAGTTCATAGGACCAGTTGGGTGTTCTAAAAGCATAAGTAAAGCAACACTTAGTGACCAAGCATCATCTTTTATATCATCTTCTGTTACATTTTTCCAGAGCATGGACACATTTAAAGGGACATTGTCACAGTAGGATATAGGCAGCTTACCTAGGGATATTTGTGGCCATTCATAGGTTCTGTTTATGTTTATGCAGATGGAGGGATTGGAATTGGGCATTACTTGCAGAACCGGGGTTCTCCAAGCAACTCTGTCTCTACTTGCAGTGAGATTATTACCAAAAAGATTTAGGTGACTTAACACATCTCTTGTTATGGGGATAGTAATGAGAGGTAAACCTTTGGAATCTTTTGGCTTCATGCCACATTCCGAGCACTTTGTCATATTTTCAGCTGCAGCTACTCTCTTCTGTAATGTCATATATAGATTTGGTTCCTCCCAGAATTTGTTTTGTTGTGCCTGTAACATATAGACAAAATACACACACAACACAGCATGGATACTTAGTAGCCTACTCATTGTCACTTTGTGATTTTCTTGCAATGACTGACGTGAATCCAAGTGGTAAATCCTTCCAAGTTTTACCGCTGTAGCTGTCACCAGCAGAACTTGATAAGGCCCGTGGTATCTGGCTTCTAGAGACCTTCTGGTAAATTTCCTGACAACCATATAGTCTCCTGGTAAAATCTTATGTGAATCCAAAATGGTGGACGTTTCTGGAATGGAAGTGTAAATGTTTTTATGAATTTCTGTTAAATGGTTTTGTAATGCTGCAACATACTCAGCCAGGTTTGAATGGAAAGCTTGCATTTGTTGTGGTAAGTAAATGTTTGTTCTGGGCACCTTGCCAAAAAGTATTTTATAGGGACTTAAACCAAGTCTGTTTCATAGGAGTGGTCCTGATACTGTATAAGACCACAGGCAGACATTCTGTCCAGGGCTTACCAGTTTCCTCACACATTTTTCCTAATTTTGTTTTAATAGTACCATTTAACCGTTCAACTTTCCCACTGCTTTGAGGATGGTATGGTGTGTGGAAAGCTTGTTTGATACCCATGGCTTGCATGACTTCTTGTACTACCTGTCCAGTAAAGTGGGAACCTTGATCACTGTCAATTACCTCTGGTAATGAGTACCTGCATATCACCTCAGACAGCAGCTTCTTTGCAACTGTTTTTGCATTTGCCTTGGCCACAGGCCAGCATTCGGGCCAACCTGAAAAGAGATCAACACATACCAAAGCATACTCATAAGTTCCCACCTTAGGTAGCTAAATGAAGTCAATTTGTAATCTTTGAAAGGGGTACTCAGGCTGAGGCAAGTGTCTCTGTCTAACTTTAACCATTTGTCCGACATTATGACGCATGCAGATTTCACAATTAGCTGAGACTTGGGCAGCAACAGGGCTGAACCCAGGAGCTATCCAGTACTTACCTACCAGAGCTACCATGCTATTCTTACCTAGGTGTGTAGGTCCATGCAGCAGGTTAGCCATCATAGGATACAGTGATCTCAGCAGACAGTACAAGGATCTAGCCCTCCACACTCCGTCTTCTTCGTGCTGAGCCTTCTTATTTGTCCATGCAGCTTTTTATGTGGCGGCCTCCTGCATCTGGAGTGCTTTCAAAATCTCCACGTCTATGGGCACAGCCGGTTTGTCTGCCATGGTGTACAGGGCGACCTTTATTATGGGAGTGAGGACAGCGGCCTTAGTGGCTTGGTCTGCTAAACGATTTTCCTTAACTTCCGTTGTTTGTTCTTTAGTGTGAGCTTGTACTTTTAGTATGGCCACTCTGGAGGGCAACTGGAGAGCTTTGAATAACTCAGTTAAAAGTTCAGCATGTTTAATTGGGGTACCTGCAGCCATCATAAAGTTTTTGGACCTCCAAATTGGACCGTAGTCGTGTGATATGGCAAACCCATATCTTCTGTCTGTGTAGACATTGACAGTCTTACCTGCGGCCAGAGTACATGCATCAACGAGAGCATGTAATTCAGCTTCTTGAGCTGATTTGTGGGGAGGCAGAGATTTTTGAACAAGGGCTTCTTCTAATGTGACAACAGCATAGCCTGTGTGTGCTCTACCATCTATGTAGTACCTGGAACCATCAACAAAAAGCTCAAAATCAGGATTTTGTATGGGGGTGTCCTGGACGGTGTCCAGTCCCTTTGTCTCAGCTTTCATTAACTCTAAACAGTCATGTTCTTCTGAACTTTCAGTTTCTTCATCTGGCAGTAATGTAGCTGGATTTAGAACACTGCATCTTTTTAATTTTAGATTTTCAGGAGTGAGTAGAGCAACCTCATATTTTGTTAGCCTTGCTACAGACAAATGTTTGGTCTGTACTTTGTTCAGAATTTCATACAATACATTAGGCTTGATTCTTAAAGCGGTGCTAACTGTTAGCACGCCTGTGAAAACCCCCTTAGCATGTCTAAACGAGCTTTTCACGCAGGGTGCTCCGCGCAAAGTGCCCATTAAAGCCTATGGGACTTAGCGCGCGCATAGGACTTTGCGCACGCAAAACTTTGCGCACTGTACTTAGCGCGCGATCTGATTCAGAAATTCGGTGCTGACCTACTTAGTACCCTAGTTAACACGTCTAAAGACTTTAGACGTGCTAAGTAGGTTAGCACCGCTTTGTGAATCAAGCCCACTGTGTGGAGTCAGCAATATGAGACTGTGTCCTAAAACCAGATCTGCAGATTTGGTCAGCATAAGGGCACAGGCTGCTACATTCCTGACACACCCAGGAGACCCTTGTATCACTGAGTCAAGTTTGGCTGAAAAGTAGGCTACAGGCCTCTGCTTAGACTCACCACACAGCCCTGCACCCGGCATGTGTCTCGTATGACTGTCTATAGGATCATTCACCACACAGCCCTGCACCCGGCATACGTCTCATATGACGGTCTATAAGTAAGCTTTAGGTTAGCAGGAATGGTTGCATGGCCACCTAGCTTTTCATCCTTCCCACCCTTGCCCTGGAATCCAGGCATGTTCAGATGTACCAAAATTCGGTTCGGGTACATTCGAATTTGGGTCCGCATGACATTCGGATTCGAATTCGCCTTCGACCACGAAATTCGGTTCGGATTCGGATTCTGTTCAGGTGTCTGTCTCAAAATTCGGTAAAAAATTAGAGTTTGGGAATTCGGATGCGTTTTTTTTTTAAAGGGAAATCACATTGAAATAGGTGTAAATAAAAAAAACAAAAAAGCGACGTATGGCATTGACAGCAGGCAATGTATTGTGTGGACATTGGCGGTGGGACCACTGACAGCAGGAGGATAAATACAGCAGCAGTAGGAGGAGGAGTGACGTGTGGCACTGGCAGCAGGCAATGTATTGTGTAGACCCTGGCGGTGGGACCACTGACAGCAGGAGGATAAATACAGCAGGAGGAGGAGGAGTGACGTATGGCACTGTGGCAGAAGGCAATGTATTGTGTGGACCCTGGCGGTGGGACCACTGACAGCAGGAGGATAAATACAGCAGCAGCAGGAGGAGGAGTGACGCATGGCACTGGCAGCAGGCAATGTATTGTGTGGACCCTGGTGGTGGGACCACTGACAGCAGGAGGATAAACACAGCAGCAGTAGGAGGAGGAGTGACGCGTGGCACTGGCAGCAGGCAATGTATTGTGTGGACCCTGGCGGTGGGACCACTGGCAGCAGGAGGATAAATACAGCAGGAGGAGGAGGAGGAGGAGTGACATGTGGCACTGTGGCAGCAGACAATGTACTGTGTGGACCCTGGCGGTGGGACCACTGACAGCAGGAGGATAAATACAGCAGGAGGAGGAGTGACGTGTGGCACTGGCAGCAGGCAATGTATTGTGTGGACCCTGGCGGTGGGACCACTGACAGCAGGAGGATATATACAGCAGCAGCAGCAGGAGGAGGAGTGATGTGTGGCACTGGCAGCAGGCAATGTATTGTGTGGACCCTGGTGATGGGACCACTGGCAGCAGGAGGATAAAAACAGCAGGAGGAGGAGGAGGAGGAGTGACATGTGGCACTGTGGCAGCAGACAATGTACTGTGTGGACCCTGGCGGTGGGACCACTGAGAGCAGGAGGATAAATACAGCAGGAGGAGGAGTGACGTGTGGCACTGGCAGCAGGCAATGTATTGTGTGGACCCTGGCGGTGGGACCACTGACAGCAGGAGGATAAATACAGCAGCAGGAGGAGGAGTGATGTGTGGCACTGGCAGCAGGCAATGTATTGTGTGGACCCTGGCGGTGGGACCACTGACAGCAGGAGGATATATACAGCAGCAGCAGCAGGAGGAGGAGTGATGTGTGGCACTGGCAGCAGGCAATGTATTGTGTGGACCCTGGCGGTGGGACCACTGACAGCAGGAGGATAAATATAGCAGCAGTAGGAGGAGTGACGTGTGGCATTGGCAGCAGGCAATGTATTGTGTGGACCCTGGCGGTGGGACCACTGACAGCAGGAGGATAAATACAGCAGGAGGAGGAGGAGGAATGACGGATGGCACTGTGGCAGCAGGCAATGTATTGTGTAGACCCTGGCGGTGCGACCACTGACAGCAGGAGGATAAATACAGCAGGAGGAGGAGGAGTGACGTATGGCACTGTGGCAGAAGGCAATGTATTGTGTGGACCCTGGCGGTGGGACCACTGACAGCAGGAGGATAAATACAGCAGCAGCAGGAGGAGGAGTGACGCGTGGCACTGGCAGCAGGCAATGTATTGTGTGGACCCTGGTGGTGGGACCACTGACAGCAGGAGGATAAACACAGCAGCAGTAGGAGGAGGAGTGACGCGTGGCACTGGCAGCAGGCAATGTATTGTGTGGACCCTGGCGGTGGGACCACTGGCAGCAGGAGGATAAATACAGCAGGAGGAGGAGGAGGAGGAGTGACATGTGGCACTGTGGCAGCAGACAATGTACTGTGTGGACCCTGGCGGTGGGACCACTGAGAGCAGGAGGATAAATACAGCAGGAGGAGGAGTGACGTGTGGCACTGGCAGCAGGCAATGTATTGTGTGGACCCTGGCGGTGGGACCACTGACAGCAGGAGGATAAATACAGCAGCAGGAGGAGGAGTGATGTGTGGCACTGGCAGCAGGCAATGTATTGTGTGGACCCTGGCGGTGGGACCACTGACAGCAGGAGGATATATACAGCAGCAGCAGCAGGAGGAGGAGTGATGTGTGGCACTGGCAGCAGGCAATGTATTGTGTGGACCCTGGCGGTGGGACCACTGACAGCAGGAGGATAAATATAGCAGCAGTAGGAGGAGTGACGTGTGGCATTGGCAGCAGGCAATGTATTGTGTGGACCCTGGCGGTGGGACCACTGACAGCAGGAGGATAAATACAGCAGGAGGAGGAGGAGGAGTGACGGATGGCACTGTGGCAGCAGGCAATGTATTGTGTAGACCCTGGCGGTGGGACCACTGACAGCAGGAGGATAAATACAGCAGCAGCAGGAGGAGGAGTGACGTGTGGCACTGGCAGCAGGCAATGTATTGTGTGGACCCTGGTGGTGGGACCACTGACAGCAGGAGGATAAACATAGCAGCAGTAGGAGGAGGAGTGACGCGTGGCACTGGCAGCAGGCAATGTATTGTGTGGACCCTGGTGGTGGGACCACTGGCAGCAGGAGGATAAATACAGCAGGAGGAAGAGGAGTGACGTGTGGCACTGTGGCAGCAGACAATGTACTGTGTGGACCCTGGCGGTGGGACCACTGACAGCAGGAGGATAAATACAGCAGCAGCAGGAGGAGGAGTGACGTGTGGCACTGAAAGTAGGCAATGTATTGTATGGACCCTGGCGGTGGGACCACTGACAGCAGGAGGATAAATACAGCAGCAGGAGGAGGAGTGATGTGTGGCACTGGCAGCAGGCAATGTATTGTGTGGACCCTGGCGGTGGGACCACTGACAGCAGGAGGATATATACAGCAGCAGCAGCAGGAGGAGGAGTGATGTGTGGCACTGGCAGGAGGCAATGTATTGTGTGGACCCTGGCGGTGGGACCACTGACAGCAGGAGGATAAATACAGCAGCAGTAGGAGGAGGAGTGATGTGTGGCACTGGCAGCAGGCAATGCAATGTATTGTGTGGATCCTGGCGGTGGGACCACTGACAGCAGGAGGATAAATACAGCAGCAGGAGGAGGAGTGACGAGTGGCACTGGCAGCAGGCAATGTATTGCGTGGATCCTGGTGGTGGGACCACTGACAGCAGGAGGATAAATACAGCAGCAGCAGGAGGAGGAGTGACGTGTGGCACTGGCAGCAGGCAATGTATTGTGTGGACCCTGGCGGTGGGATCACTGACAGCAGGAGGATGAAAATCAGCGCGGCGTAATATGTTGCCGCTTTATAAATACAATAAATACATAAATAAATTCATAAATAAATAAATAAATGCAGCAGACCAGCAGCAGCATGAGGAGGAGGAGTCATGTATAAATACAATAAATACATAAATAAATTCATAAATTGATAAATAAATAAATAAATGCAGCAGGCCAGCAGCAGCAGGAGGAGGAGGAGTCACGTATAAATACAATAAATACATGAATAAATTCATAAATAAATAAATAAATGCAGCAGGCCAGCAGCAGCAGGAGGAAGAGGAGGAGTCACATATAAATACAATAAATTCATAAATAAATAAATACAGCAGCAGTAGGAGGAGGAGTCACGTATGGCAGCAGGCAATGCATTGTAATTCTCAGGCACCTCATGTCCTCCTCTCGCTGACAACAGGTGCCAGGAACGTGCCTTCTATCCAGGCCTGGTTAATCTCCAAAAATGTCAGTCTGTCCACGCCCTCTGTGGACAGACGAGAGCACTTTTCGGTGACCACGCCACCGGCCGCACTGAAGCACCTCTCGGACAGCACACTGGAATGGGGGCAAGCCAATACTTCCAGGGCGTGCTGCGCCAGCTAACTCCAGCATGTGCGCTGCCATGGGGAACAGGGTGGACCGTCCAACAGAGACATCAGGGTCAGCGTTCTCCTCCTCCTCCTCTGGCCCCTGAGCCTCTTCCTCCTCTCTCCACCCTCGCACCACTTCTGCTGCGCTCCGATGTTCCCCCCGCAGCAATGTCCAGCACCTCCAACTCCTCCTCATACTCCTCCAGGGACTCAAATACCTGCGCAGCTGTGGACTGCACAGGCGGCTGCTGTTCCAGCTGCTTCATGGCCTCCTCTCCAAAATCCACCAAATCGCCAAGTGCCCTGTTCAGCAGACAAACAAAGGGCACCCAAAGGAATGCCCGTTCTTCGCTCGCCAGGTTGGTTCCCTGCAGGAAGGGAGCCAACACCAAGCAGACCTGCTGCATCTGCCCCCACTGTGTGTTGGTGAGTAGCTGGAGTTTGGTGGTGGTGCTGCCGGTGCCGGCGACAGTGGTATCATAGATGTACAGGTTGACAGCCCTCCTCTGCTCAACCAGCCGCTCCAACATCGCCAGGGTGGAGTTCCAGCGAGTTGGCACTTCTATGATGATGCGGTGTCGTGGCAGGCCCTCCAGCTGCTGGATGTCTGCCAGTTTTGCTGCGGCAGCTGCTGAGCGGCGGAAAGCACGCACAAATTTCCGCGCCGCTTCTAACAGCTCCTCCATCCCCTGGTAGGTGCGCATGAACTTTTGCACCACCAGGGTCAGGACGTGGACCAAGCAAGGGACGTGGACCAAGTCTCCCCTGCTGATGGCAGCCAGCAGGTTGGCGGCATTGTCAGACACCACCAATCCGACAGTGAGGTCTCTGGGGGTCAGCCGCATCCTCTCGTGCTCCCTGAGGTACCGTAGCACGTTTTCTGCCGTCAAGGAGTTTTTCTCCAGGCTTTTCATCTCCAGCAGTGCTTGGCAGTGGCGGGCATTCACGCTGCTGGAGAGACTGGATCGCTTGGCGGCGGGAGCTGCTGCTTCTCCCCTGACCCCGCGCGGTGGCACCACATAGTGGGCGACTGGTGCCGCTGCTGCTGCACCCGAGGGTGGACCTGCTGCTTCCTCGCTCGGGCTTTCCACCAGGCTGACCCAGTGGGCCGTAAAGGACAAATAGCGGTCTGTCCCAAAATGGCTGCTCCATGAATGCATGGTTATGTGCATCCGCGCACTCACGGCATGATCGAGCGTGGGGCCCACGTTCGCCATGGCAAAGCGGTGCAGTGCTGGGATTGCCCTGCGGGAGAAATAGTGGTGGCTGGGGACTTGCCACTCTGGGATCCCAACCTGCAGCAGCGCTTTCATGTCACTGCCCTCCTGCACAAAGGAATATGGCAGGAGCTGGGAGCACATGGCTCGGGCAAGCAATCCATTCAGCAACCAGATGCGCCTGTAGCGGGAGGTAGCACCTTTGTCACACCAGGGAATGACTCGATGAACAGGGTCTGGCAGCATTTGCCTGCACGGGAGGATGAGGAGGCCACTGTGGAGGGAGCTGAGGAGGCCACTGAGGACTGGCTGCCCGGGGGGGAAGGGGTGGGAGTGAGTTGCTGCTGTGCTCCTGGGCAGGAGGATCGGATGCTGCTGCTGCTGAAATTTGTGCAGTGGCTGTCTGGGTTTGACCGCTGCCTGCGCCACTGCCCATCAGCTTCTGATACTCAGTAAACTCATCCAAATGTCTGCTCTCTAAGTGGGTCTGCAGGCACAAGGTACCCAACTTGAGCAGATCGCGACCTCTGCTGAGACTAACACCGCAACTGTTGCAAATTGCACGTGTCGCGTCCACTGGGCACTTGGTGAAGTCCCGCCAGACTGGGGACTTCACCCTGATCTTTGAGCTTAAGGGCTGAGGTTTTTGGGTGCCCTTGGAGGATTGTGCCTTTTTTGTTTTAGTTGGAGGTTTGCTGCGGGTGGTGGTAGTGACTGAAGCAGCAGGCTGTGGCTCCTGCCTTCCACGCCCTGTGCTGGCCGCCTTGCTGCCTCTGTGCCAGAGACGCCTCCTCCTCCGATGACGAGCTGCCTTCAGCCAACTGTGCTGGTGGTACTTGTGGCACGTAGGAAGGATCCAGGAAGTCCTCATCATCATTCACAAACATATCCTGTGAGCCCGCCTCAACCAACTACTCTACCCCAACATCCCCTGCATCACGCCCCTCCTCCTCAGCGCCAACCACAAACTTCTGCACCTGTAACTCCTCCTCCTCCTTGCATTGCCCCATCATCTCCAACTCATACTTCTCCAAAACATCCCTGTACATGGTCACAGTCTCAGGGGAGAAGAGCGTGCTCATTGAGGGCAGGCTGGCCGATGGGGTCACCGTGACCATGGCCTCAAGCGGTGGTGGAGGCCTGCTGTGGACCGGAGTGCTGGTGGTGGTGGCACTGGTGCTGGAGGCCTGGCTGGAAATGGTGGCTTCCTGCTCCGCCATCATTTCCACCACAGCCGGCTCCTGACTCTCCACAATGGGCCGTGGGCGACGACCCGACTCAAAGATGGGCGCAACGCGCTGCTGTTGTGCCTCTGCTCCCTCCTCCACAACTCTGCGGTCAGTGGCTGGTGGCGGACCAGTCACAGACCTGCTGCTGCTGGCAGTGGCTGCTGCAATGCCGCTGCCTCTCCTGATGGTGCCTCGCCCTCTATCTCTGCCAGTCATTGTACAATTATAGAAATACCGAAAAAAAAATGTACAAGAGGGCGGTAAACTTTAATAAAGTCTGTGTTGGTGGTGACTGCTGGTGGTAGTGACTGGTGTTGAGTGACCAAAAAAAATTAGTTTTTTTTAATTTTTATTTAAATAGTAGTATTAAATAGTAGTAGTGTGAGAAAACGTGGAAAAGCCGCCGCGGGTGCTCAGAGCAAGGCGGCTGATTCCGCGTCTAACGCGGCGGTTTGCATGCATAAGCCTACATCTGTCAGTATGGCTGAATGCGGAGAAACCGCCGCATGCTCTGATAGTGGTGCGGCTGGTTCCGTGTCCAGCACAGCGGATGCATTACAACACATGTCTGGTGTGGCTGGGACTGATAGTCCACACAGGTTCAGAAGGACGCGCACGCGCGCTGAGAGGCAGAGCTTTTATGACAGCCAGAAGGGTGTCAGCTGACCAAGCCGGTCAGCTGACAATTCTATCAGTTCCCATTGGTCCAGCACTTAGGGGAGGCGCTGGAGAGCGCTTTGGTATATATACTGGGTGCTGGTCATTTCTCTGGTGTCAGGATAGATCGCCGGCTGCGCTATCAGAGGCAGACCCGGGGTAGTAGCCATGTGAGAATGGTATTCCACGCTGCGCCTCCTGTGACTCCACCTCCTCCTGTCTCGCCTCCACCTGAGCCAATGCAGATTGGTCGTTCAAAATTGTCTCAAGTGGAGCGGAAACGCAGGATATCAGAGCAGCTTTGTCTTTATTGTGCAGAGCAGGGTCATGGAATACAGAATTGCCCTAAGAAATCGAGAAACGCTGCTGCCTTAGGTGTAGTTGGGGGTAGTACCCTAGGCGTGCAATTTTTACCCCTAGATGACAAACATTTGCTTCTTCCTTGTACTATTTCGTGGGAGGATAAGTCTGAGGTTACTGAAGCCTTCATTGACTCAGGCTCAGCAGGTAATTTTATGGATTACGAATTTGCAAAAAAATTGGGTATTCCGCTCACCCCGGTAAAACCACAGATTCAAGTTACGGCAGTGGATGATTCCCCTCTGCAGGGTAACAGTCCTCTGTCACAGACTCCAGAGGTGGGAGTTACTATAGGGGTGCTGCATAGGGAGAATTTGCATTTTTTTGTGTTACACATGACAACCTCCACGATCATTCATGGCATGCCTTGGTTACAACTTTACTCCCCTCAGATTAATTGGGCCACTGGTCAGCTAACGAGCTGGTCGTCCCATTGCTTTCAGCAATCCCCCCGTTCTCAGATCAACAGGTTCTAATAATCTAGTCATACCCAGAGTCCACCTGGAAACGTTTGGTCCCAGAGCCTTCTGTCATGCTGCCCCTACGTTTTGGAACTCCTTACCTCAACAGATCGGGACAGCTCCATCCCTGGACGTGTTTAAATCCAGACTGAAAACCCACCTGTTCAGTTTGGCATTTGCAGAAATATAACTTTTGTTGTGTGAATACTTCATCCTACTAATTACTGAATCTGAGAGAGCCTAAGCGCTTTGAGTCCTATGGGAGAAAAGCGCTATAGAAATGTTATTGTATTATTATTGTATATTGTATCATTGTTTAGCGAAGGTAACCTTGGGCCAGACCAAGATTCACATGGAGGGAGTGCCGGATCAGTATTCTGATTTTTCAGATGTGTTTTGTCCTAAATCAGCCGATAAACTTCCTCCACATCGCCCTTTCGATTGTCCCATCGATCTCCGGTCTGGTTGTATGGGGCATAGAGGTCATCTCTACAATTTGTCTGGGCCGGAAAAGTTGGCCATGCAGGAGTACATCCGTGAAAATTTAGCTAAAGCGTTCATTCGCCCTTCCCGGTCACCTGCTGGAGCAGGTTTCTTTTTTGTAAAGAAAAAAGACGGAGGCCTACGGCCATGCATTGATTATCGGGGTCTGAATAAAATCACAGTAAAGAATCGCTATCCTTTACCTTTGATAGACGATTTATTTACTCAGATCACCAAGCTAAGATTTTCTCAAAATTGGATTTGCGGGGTGCATACAACCTGGTGCGGATCAGAGAGGGCGATGAGTGGAAGACGGCCTTTAACACACCCGATGGGCATTACGAGTACCTGGTGATGCCCTTCGGGTTGTGTAACGCTCCGGCCGTCTTTCAGGAACTCATTAATGAGGTGTTCAGGGAGATTTTGGGTAAATTTGTCCTGGTATATCTGGATGATATACTAATCTTCTCAGATAACCTCTCAGAGCACAGGGCTCATGTCAGATTTGTGCTGCACAAGCTAAGACAGAACATGCTTTATGCTAAATTGGAGAAATGCATTTTTGAGGTAACATCTGTTGCCTTTCTAGGGTACATAATTTCTACCTCGGGCCTTTCTATGGACCCTGCCAAAGTCTCTGCTGTCCTGGAGTGGCCTCAGCCAGTGGGACTGAAGGCTCTCCAGAGGTTCTTAGGGTTTGCAAATTACTATAGAAGGTTCATAAAGGGGTACTCCACAGTCATTTCACCCCTCACCAGTCTCACAAAGAAAGGGGCAGATACCAACCACTGGTCCCCTGAAGCTTTGGCTGCTTTCTCCACTCTGAAAGAACTGTTTTGTTCTGCACCCATTTTGAGACACGTTGACACATCCTATCCCTTTATCGTAGAGGTGGATGCCTCAGAGGTCGGGGTGGGGGCTGTGCTGTCTCAGCGTTCTGGGTTGCAGGGAAGATTACACCCATGTGCCTATTTTTCTCGTAGGTTTTCACCAGCAGAGAAAAACTACGATATAGGCAACAGGGAGCTCCTAGCCATTAAATTGGCCTTTGAAGAATGGCGTCATTGGCTAGAAGGAGCAGAACATACGATTACAGTTTACACTGATCACAAAAATTTGGAATACATTGAGGGGGCTAAGAGATTGAGTCCCCGTCAGGCTCGATGGTCACTGTGTTTCTCGAGATTCAGATTTGTAATTACGTATACTCTGGGTAGTAAAAACATTAAAGCAGATGCTTTATCCAGATGCTTTGAGCCAGAGACAGCACAGCCCTCAGACCCAGAGACTATTATCCTACAGAAAGTGG
>NC_090649.1:346019678-346047178 GCF_040937935.1 Hyperolius riggenbachi | reverse complement strand
CAACTTGAAATGGTATAGCTTTAAATTCCAGCAGGCAAGAGCATGGACTCATGGAGTGTGCTTCTAGTACAAATGTTATCTCAAAGATCATATAGTGCACATTCATCTGCTTGTTCCAAGGAAAATACAGTTCATAGGCACTTAAGCTGTGTATCAAATAAAGGAAGGTATACTCATGCAAGCAAGTTGTCACAGCAGTGTATAGGAGTTGTCCAGCTAGAACCCGAGTGCTGCCACCCACATGTGTGTCTGGTCAGAAGAGCCCTATCGAGCCAACCGGTTTCACTGGTAAGGTTACCAGCATCATCAGGGCAGGCTCTGTAGTTTGCTGCCTGTGGGGAAGAAGCCGGCCTAGAAGTGTCGCTGAGCGGCCGGAAGACGCCGTCCCGCCCCCCACCAGGCCGCCCACCCCACCACCCACGTGACATGTAGGACGAGTGAGTGGTGAGAGCGGAAGGCGCAATGCGTCCAATTCTCTGCGTGCCCGCTGGTCTGGATTCATGCCTGTGGGGCCTCCCTTCTTCCCCCCCCCCTTCCCTTCCCGATAATCCTATCCTTGTCTCCTCTATCCTGGCAAGTGAGGCCATCGGTCTCTGTGTTGCCCCAGGGGGTGATGGCTTTTTGGGCGGCCTGGGGGCTCGCTTTTACGAGACACCATAGGCCCAATTTCTCCCCTAAACATCGGCGTGGGAGCGCTGCGTTCCAGCTGCGCTCCAGTGCGACCCTGCAGCTCCTCTCTGCTTGACCGCACTATCTCCGGCGGCCGCAGGCGGAGCTCCAGGTGATACGTGGACGCGTTGTCCCTCCCGGTCTGACCGCAATACCACCAGCGGCCGCGGAGGGAGCTCCATGCGATGCGTACACGCGGAGAATTGGACGCATCACGCCTTCCACTCTCACCGCTCACTCGTCCTCCATGTCACATGGGTGGTGGGGTGGGCGGCCTGGTGGGGGGCGGGACGGCGTCTTCCGGCCGCTCAGCGACATTTCTAGGCCGGCTTCTTCCCCACAGGCAGCAAACTACAGAGCCTGCCCTGATGATGCTGGGAACCTTACCAGTGAAACCGGTTGGCTCGATAGGGCTCTGCTGACCAGGCACACATGTGGGTGGCAGCACTCGGGTTCTAGCTGGACAACTCCTATACACTGCTGTGACAACTTGCTTGCATGAGTATACCTTCCTTTATTTGATACACAGATGAATGTGCACTATATGATCTTTGAGATAACATTTGTACTAGAAGCACACTCCATGAGTCCATGCTCTTGCCTGCTGGAATTTCAAGCTATACCATTTCAAGTTGATGCTGCTTAAAGGGAAACTTAAGGCTGAGAAAAAAATTGACTTTTACTCACCCGAGGCTCCCCTCAGCCTCCTGCAGCTGAACGGTGCCCTCACTGTGTCCCTCCGATACTTCCGGCTTGGCCGTCACCGGCCGACAGGCTGGGAACGCGGCTGATAATCCGCGTCCCCAGCCGCAATAGCATTATAGAGGGCGCTATTGCGGCCGGGGACCCCAGCCTGTCGGCCGGTGACGGCCAAACCCGAAGTGGCCGCCTGCGAGTCCAGGTGTATCGGAGGGACACGGCGAGGGCACCGTTCAGCTGCAGGAGGCTGAGGGGATCCTCAGGTGAGTAAAAGTCATTTTCTTTCTCAGCCTTAAGTATCCCTTTAAGGGATGACCCTGGTGGACTATATGTTGAATCATATCAACTTGGAACATAATAATATACTCTGCTTGCATATCTGTGCATCTTTCCAAGTATCCATCACGTGGCTGCATTACTAATATCTATTGATGCTGCTGGGGGATTAATCCTGGTGAACTATGTGCTGCATTTGGAATATGTGAACGTGCATTGTTTGTAAATCTGCATGTCATTTTGGAATATCCACCACATGAACTGTGTCGTCATTGCTATAACACTGATCTTCTCCACACTGGTCCAGGCTAGAACCTGAATAGGGACTGACTGCTGGTCAACTTGACCCTATTTTCCAGTTTGTGGTGTCCATGTATGAATAACATTGTGACAGCACCTGCAAAAGGATTATATCCTGGCGGACTGAATCTTTTTGTTCCTCCTCTTCCCCACCTCTACAATCATTGATACTGATACAGAGTTCACTCTGTGGTGGTCTTGTCTGGATCTGGAATATACCTACATTTCCCATTGCGGAATCTATAGGAGGACAGTGTCTGTTCTTTAGGTCCGGGATACTTGGACTAACAGTCTAGTGACTCATTTTTTCTTCAATGGTTTCTCTGCTTATATGCCCTTGTTGTGGTCGATATTCCTTGAATACTTTGTGGCACAACACGAACTCTTGCAGCAGTGGGTTCTTCAGATGACTGATCTGTAGTGCTATCCCGATGGCGATGGCCTGCTTCCCATGTTGAGTCTGTGAACTCAACGTCCAAAACCTCCTCTTCCATCTCATGTATGTGCTCTGGAGTAGAGCTCCTCAGAACAACCTCTGCGCACCTCAATCCCATCTCTTCCTCATCTTGGCAGACCTCCTGCGATTCAAATTCCTGCGCACATTGCGAGATTTGGGTTATTGAGGGTTGTTTTTTGCCCGTACAAGACGGGCGGTATTGAGTGGGTTTTCTTTGGTGCACGAACACGGCCTCTACGTGACGTGAACCGTCCGAGGAAACACCACTTCCCCTGCCCCTCTCTCTATCACTGGATTTCTTAATAGTAGACGTTATTTGTCACAAAGAAAAATGAAATAAACTTTTTTTATGGGCACAGGTTTTCCCAGCTACTGCTTTTTTATACAGCACGAAGCAAGAGTAAAATGCAATAAAGTGTGCTTGTTTTTTTATGGGCACAACTGTTCCCAGCTGGCACTGAAAGTACTGCTTTTTTGGCAACAATAAGCAACTGTAAAATGCAATAAAGTGTGTTTTTCATGGGCACAACTGTTCCCTTCTGGCACTGAAAGTACTGCCTTTTTTTCAACAATAAGCAACCGTAAAATGCAATAAAGTGTGTTTTTTTTTCGGCACAACTGTTCCCAGCTGGCACTGAAAGTACTGCTTTTTTGGCAACAATAAGCAAGAGTAAAATTCAATAAAGTGTGTTTTTTTTATGGGCACAACTTTTCCCAGCTGGAACTGACAGTTGCAATGATCTGCTTAGCTGTCTGCACAGGCAGACAGACGTTTTTCCATTCCTTAAGTCTGAGGGCTGCAGGTCTCTGGAAAAGAGACCTGTCTTTGCTTTGCAAGTTTCAGACCTGCTCTGCTGCTGAGGAGTTTGCATATAATTGTCATGCAGATTGGTTAGCTGCCTCCTTTGAAGGCTTGCAGTATAAATACCATCTGCTCCCAGAATCCTTTGCTGGTCATGAAGGTTTGTTCCTGCAATCACTCCCAGAGTGTCAGCCTTGCTGTCGTTTGCTAAGATTATCTTAGAGTATTCCTCGGGACTGCACTAGGCATTCCCATTAGTGCAGTCAGATTGTATTATTTGTATTGCCTTGTTCTCCCTTTCTGTCTCGATTGCCTTGTCACCAGCGGCGGTCGTCAGGGAATCGTTCTGTCTGTCTGGGAGTGTAGGCCAGAGCTGCGGTTGCTGCTGGCTGCTCCATCTGTCTGGATTGCATTAGCCCTAGTGGTAGTGGCAGTGCTTCCTTCTGTGTTCTGCCTCAGGGGTGCTAACCAGGGCAGTGGTTGCTACTGGTAGCCCCATCTATTTGTCTGTCTGGATCGCATTCGCTTTGGCGGTAGCAGTAGTGGTTCCTTCTGAACTCTGTCTGGGAGTGTAGGCCAGAGCTGCGGTTGCTGCTGGCTGCTCCTCCTCTCTGTCTTGTCTTGTACGAACGCTTGCTGTAGGCTCGGTGAGATAACCGTTTAGCAAGCGTTCGCGTTCTCTATTTCATGTTTGTGTGTTGTTGGTTACTTAGGGTGGCACGCTTATCACTGGGTGCTTAACGCGCGGTGATCGTGCTTAAATGCGTTCGCTGTTGCGAATGAGTGTGGTGTTCGCGTTTAGTTAGCGTTTTTTATTTTCCTTATTGTTCGTGTTTGCTGTGCCTTTGCTACTCTCGTGCTCTGTCCTGCTCAGTCTTGTGTCACTCCTGGCAATCGTCTCTCTCGCGATTGCATTCATACTTTGTTTCTGCTGATGTGTGTTCACCGTCGCTGGGTGGCGACTAGATTGGTGGACACACATTTATTCTGTCTCTATGCTCTTTCTCTTTTAGGGCTATCCAGCCCTACATTGCTTCAACTCGTGCAATTCCCATCTGGCATCTGTGGCAGTACAGAGGCTGAGTCCATCTGTACTCCACAGTGCCATCTGCCGGTGGAAATCTCCCTCTACAGGTGCAAAGCACCATAGCTGGGTTATACTTAAATACACGTTTGTGGAGGATTTCCGTAGTGTCGGTGCGCGTTCTGTGCGCTGACCACGGAAATAAAATCCTGCATACGTTACAACAGTGCTGATTTTTTATACAACAGTAAGCAACCGTAAAATGCAATAATTTTTTTTTTTTTTTTTTTTTTTTTAGTTTTCACAGCTGGCACTGAAAGTACTGTTTTTTTAACAACACAAAGCATCCATAAAATGCAATAAACTGTGCTTTTTATGATGAGCACACGTTTTCGTAGCTGGCAGCAGGAAAAAGACTGCCCTCAGTGTCCTGGCACAAACACACTGACAGTGGTTGGCCTGGGACCAAATATGATGGGCACAGTGGCTGCTGGCAGTGCCTGCTGGCAGTGGTGAGGCAGGTGCACTGCGGCTGGCAACAAACAAGATGGGCACAGTGGCTGCTGGCAGTGCCTGCTAGCAGTGGTGGTGAGGCAGGTACACTGTGGCTGCCAACAAAAAAGATGGGCACAGTGGCTGCTGGCAGTGCCTGCTGGCAGTGGTGAGGCAGGTGCACTGTGGCTTGCAACAACAAAGATGGGCACGTTGGCTGCGGGCAGTGTCTGCTGGCAGTGGTGAGGCAGGTGCACTGTGGCTGGCAACAAAAAAGATGGACACTGTGGCTGCTGGCATTGCCTGCTGGCAGTGGTGAGGCAGGTGCACTGTGACTGGCCTGGCAACAAAAAAAATGGGCACAGTGGCTGCTGGCAGTGCCTGCTGGCAGTGGGCTGGCAGTGGGCTGGCAGTGCCTGCTGGCAGTGGTGAGGCAGGGGCACTGTGGCTGCTGCCAGTGGTGAGGCTGGGGCACTGTGGCTGCTGCCAATGCCTGGCAGTGGTGAGGCAGGGGCTCTGTGGCTGCTGCTGGCAGTGGTGAGGCAGGGGCTCTGTGGTTGCTGCTGGCAGTGGTAAGGTTGGGGTGCTGTGGCTGCTGCTGGCAGTGGTGGTGAGGCTGGGGCACTGTGGCTGGCCTGGCTGGCAGTGCTGACACCTAACTGCTAGCTCTGTCTCCTACCTACCCCAAGCTAAACCCCAATGCGAATGGCGGAGCCAGCCGCACGTTCCGGTATTTATATACCCTAACACATGACCCACTAGGCTAATCACAGCTATTGTCACAGCCAACTAGGCTGTGTGACCATAGCTGTGGAAAAAGCATCGTCACCGCTTATTGGCTGCCTGCAAAGGCGCCAATAAGCGAGGGGAGGAAACCGAACATGCGGTGCTCGGCTGTGCTCGACCCGAACACGCCAATGTTCGGGGAATAACGAACAGTGTCGAGCACTGTTCGATCAACACTAGCAGTCACACAGATGCAGTGAAAGGTATGCAGTGACTGCTGGTATAATACAATGTGCAGTCACACAGGTGCAGTGAAAGGTATGCACTGACTGCAGTCACACAAGTGCAGTAAAAAGGTGTGCAGTGACTGCTGCTATAATACAATGTGCAGTCACAGAGGTGCAGTGAAAATGTATGGAGTGACTGCTGCTATAATACAATGTGCAGTCACACAGGTGCAGTGAAAGGTATGCACTGACTGCTGCTATAATACAATGTGCAGTCACTCAAGAAAAGGTATGCAGTGACTGCTGCTATAATACAATGTGCAGTCACAGAGGTGCAGTGAAAAGGTATGGAGTGACTGCTGCTATAATGCAATGTGCAGTCACACAGGTGCAGTGAAAGGTATGCACTGACTGCTGCTATAATACAATGTGCAGACACACAGGTGGAGTGAAAAGGTGTGCTCAATGTGCTGGGCCTGGCACAGTATAGCAATTTGCAAGGGCCAGCTGCAACAGAAAGGGCTGTATATGCAGTGTCAGTGGGCCACACACACAAAAAAAAACATATCACAAGATCATTAGCTCTCAAAAGAGCTGTTTTGGTAGTGCTTTTCAGCAACAAATATCAGCAAGGAGCAAACTAACAAGTCACCTAACTATGCTTTCCCTATCTCTGCAGCAACCTCTCCCTTCTCTCACTAAAACAGCAGCACACAGTGAGAACATGGCCGACGCTGCTGCCTTTTATTACGGGGGGGGGGGGGGAGGGGGGGCTCCAGGAGGGAGTGCAGCCTGATTGGCTGCCATGTATCTGCTGACTGTGATGTAGAGGGTCAAAGTTTAGCCCAATGATGTGGTATAGGGGGCAGATCGAACTCGCTAAAAGTTCGCGTTTCACCGCTAACAGCCGGCGTGAAATTTGTGCGAACAAGTTCGCCGGCTGTTAGAATGTAAGGCCTCAGTTGCTTTAACTGAGTTTAGTCAAAGTACTTGATTTGCAGAGTCTCCCTTAAAGCAGAGTTTCTCGGAGAAGAAATGATGCAGTCAGTTACAAGGAACCTGTTCGTTGTGAAAAGCCACATAATGGGTTATCAGGTCTAAGGTCTAACGACTCCGACCGTTAGACCACAGAAACGGTAAACAAAGCCGATGTTTGCAAAACCTTGCATTCTTTGCAACTAGGTTATAAAGCAATGGAATATTAATTGATGAGGTGGGTCACATGCCCATGCCCGCCAATTGTAGGCTTGGGGGAATGGCTCAGATGATGTCACACTTAACTCTTTGGTGATCAGTATTAAAGCTGGGGACGGGCTGCAGAGAGGCACTTCTGCTTCCTGTGACTGCTGGCTTCCACCCTTTACTTTTATTTATAATATGTCTTGTCATCTTATCTAACTGTATGCTGTATATAGGACTAAGAGCGACGTAGCCTAGATGTAACGTAGTATAGATGGAAGAGAAAACCTGGTTTCCATGCAAGGGAGCCAAGAGCTGTAACGCAAAGGACTTACTACAGAACAATCTGCTTCGCTAAGATGTAACCACATGTACTGTATATCTGTTTACTGAATAAACTCCTAAACTTTGAGGATGCCTAAGAAGTTCTATCTCCTATGCTGTTGCTGTGATGAGAGTCAAGTTATCTCACTTCCTGTGAGTTGCAGCTCTAATGAGTTGCTGATGCCGGAACAAAGGTGTAGTGTTGTTGCCAATAGCAACCAACGTATAGTTTCTTACAACTGTTCTGGCCATCTCTAATGGTGCTGCCGGCTGAAGCAGAGGCCTCTCTTCCACGCCCACTGCTGGACCTGCCCCTGGCTGACGTCTGGCAATACAATTGCCTACTATCCTCCTCCGAGCTGTCTTCTGCGGCCTCAGGCACATACAGACGGCCTCAATCATTATTATCATCATCATCCGCTTCATCATAAATGAACTCTTCTCCTGACCCCCCCCACCACCTCTTCTGCCCCAACATCCACAGACACAGACCGCTCATTGTCCTAAAAAAAAACTTGGGATACTGGCCCAAGCCCAAGCTCCTCCTTCACATCAGGCCCCATAATCTCAACAACAGCCATCAGTACTCGCCCAGACACCAGACTGAGGGACAGAACGCTCTTATCCGGGGAGGGCTGCTGACCACTGGCTGCTGGAGTGGATGTCACAACTTGTGGGGCGTGGGCTGCTGCTGCTGCTGGGAGTGCTGCTCACAGCGGAGGTCTGTGAAAAACTCATGATGGGCTGCTCCTCCGTCATTACATCCATCAATACCTGTGAGTCAAGCTCCAGAATGACCACACGGCGTCGAGCCAAGGGGCTGCTGAAAATGGGTGACACCAGTGTTAGCTGACTCGGCCCAGGCTGTGATGCGGATAGACGCCTCTCTGCTGCACCCCCTACAAGAATTCTTAACAAAGAGACAAACCCCTCCACCTTTTTTTCCCTGTTCTATCCCTCTTAGGGATACACATTGGATACACATTGTATCCTTTTAAATTAGCTATCCAGTCATGGCTTTCATCCATCCATGTCTCGGTTATTCCCACAAGGTCATAGCCTTTGTCATTCAGAATGAACTCTAGTTCGTCTATTTTATTTGCAAGGCTCCGAGCATTGGTTACCATGCACTTTATATTTTTACCACCACATTAACCAATTTTGTTTACATGAAATGGGCTACTTGAAGTTTTACCAACCTCCTTAATCTTTACACTGTCCCCACCCCCCATAATGTTAGGCTCCCACTGTCTTTTTACCTTATCTTGTTTACATATTGAGACTTTATCCTCCCGCCTCCCCCCAGATCCTAGTTTAAAATCTCCTCCAACCGTTTAGCCATCTTCTCCCCCAATGCAGCTGCACCCTCCCCATTAAGGGGCAGCCCATCCCTGCTGTAGAACCTGTAGCCGACTGCAAAGTCTGCCCAGTTCTCCAGGAACCCAAACCCTTCCTTCCTACAACAATTTCTTAGCCACTTATTTAACTCCCTAAGCTCCCTCTGTCTCTCAGATGTAGCACGTGGCACTGGCAGTATTTCAGAGAACACCACCTTGGAGGTCCTTGCTTTAAGTTTATCTCCAAGTACCTGAAAATCATTTTTGAGGACCTTCCATCTCCCACTAACTTTGTCATTGGTGCCAATGTGTACCATGACAGCCGGGTCTTCCCCAGCCCCACCCAATAATCTGTCAATTCTTTCCGCTACATGCCGAACCCGAGCACCCGGGAGGCAACAGACTGTACGGCATTCACGGTTTCTTCGACAGATTACCCTATCTGTACGCCTAATAATTGAATCCCCTACCACCAGTACCTGTCTAGCCTTAGCTGCACTCCTATTCCCTTTCTCGTTACAGCAGTCTGCCCCTTGGTTGCTAAGGAGCACATCCTGCTGCAGCATTGCTACTCCTGAATCATCCTCCCCAATATTACGCAAACAAGCATACTTATTAGTGAGGGACAACTCGGGACTAGCCTCCCTGCCACTTTTTCCCCTACCCCTTCTAACTGTGACCCAACTAGCGGCTACCTCTGCTTCTTGCTCTGGCTTTACTCCACCCACCTCATCTTCAACGGTTCCATCCAGTGTATGGATCGTGAGATCCAAGCTCATCTCCATGTTGTGTATGCGCCTCAGTGTTGCGAGATGCTTATTTAGCTCTGCGACTTCCGCCTCTAACTGAGCAACACGCACACACCCAGGGCAGGCCCGCCATCAGGGGGGGACAACCATCACAGGAGTCACGGTCCCCGGGCCTCCAGGGGGCCCGCCCCCACCCCAATGAGGATTTCTGCACAGGCTATGAAGGGATACTGGAGGGCTGGGGCGCCTGGCTCCCAGCAGAGCGATCCCCGTGTAACACCTGCGGGCTGAGGCTGCTACCCACACAGCTCTGCATGTGTTCTGCAGACTGCCCTCTGTGCACAGGAAAGGGGGAAGAGCTTCTCGGCACTCAGTAGCACCACGTGACTACAGAGTTTTCAGCCCTGCTGTTCTCTCACTCACCTCCACCCCCCTCCTTCCTGCTTCAGCAGCTATCAGCGTCACCGTGAGGAAGAATCTGAGGATAAAAGTAAGTTGCACAGCCGAAAAGTGCTTCAGTCTCCTGAAAACGTGTTGTGTGGCTATGAAGCATGCATGTGCATACACTGACTCCTGTGACACCCACTGCCCTGCATGAATTAATCATTCTGATCCGCATATACGCTGATCAGAATGATTAATAGTGCAAGCAGTTCAGTGTACAGAGGTCAGTGATGCACACAACATGCTGGTAGCTGATGTCTAATAATAATCACGAGTAGAGACACAGGCACTGTGCGAGCCCCCGAACAATTTAGATCAAGAGATTACTTTCCAGCTGCATGCTTCCTGGTCTCTCCTCACTCCCCCTTGCACTGTCTGTGTGGTCTCTCCCTGCCAGGTTCTGCATCTCCAGGCAGAGGGTTATTATGGTGGCAAGCTTTGTCCCTGTGAAATAGGACTGGTGAGATATCTCCTCTTGCTCCATTTCCCTGCTGCCTGTCTCCCCTGTTCCTCTACCTCTTTGCATCCCCCTTTCCCCCTCTCTCCTATACTAGCCCCCCCTCCATCTACCTTTTCTATGTCCTTGTCTCTTCTTAGGTTTCCCATACTTCTCACTCTCCCCTCTCTCTGATCCTCCCCAACCATTGTCTCTCAATTAGTCACCCTAAAATAAAAAGAAAGGGGGGAAAAAAAATAATATACTGTATGTAGAATTGATACCTTCCCCAGAGCTTTTCAATTATGTCAGCAACTGTACCTCAAATGAGCTGCTACCATAGTCATTGCCTGATGCCCTACTACTGATGTCATGCCTACCATATTATGTACTTATATAGAACTGACCTAATTCTGCAACACTTTACAGAGTACATAGTCATGTCACTGACTGTCCTCAGACCTCACAATCTACTACCACAGTCATGGTCTAATGTCCTACCATATTATTCTTTATTTATATAGCACTGACATCTTCTGCAGCACTTTAGAGTCATGTCACTGACTGTCCTCAGAGGAGCTAACAATCTAATCTTACCATAGTCATAGTCTAATGTCCTACCATATTATTATTATTATGTATATAGCACTGACGCCTTCTGCAGCACTTTACAGAGTACATAGTCCTGTCACTGACTGTCCTCAGTGGAGCTCACAATCTAATCCTACCATAGGCATAGTCTAATGTACTACCATATTATTATTATGTATTTATATAGCACTGACATCTTCTGCAGCACTTTACAGAGTACATAGTCATGGCACTGACTGTCTTCAGAGGAGCTCACAACCCCCCCCCCCCCCCCCACCTGAGTCCCGTCCTCTCGCGCTCTCCCTCCAGATATTAGATTAGTGTCAGTTGCAGCAGGCAGGGAATGACTCACCTGACTTCCACGTTCCAGATACCAGAGCACTGCGTGCCACAGGTCTTCTCTGCCTTCAGTGCCAATCACTGTTTTTCCTGATTAGCTAAAGTACAGTGAGCAGCATTGAAGGCAGAGAAGACCTGTGGCACGCAGCGCTCTAGTATCTGGAACGTGGAAGTCAGGTGAGTCATTCCCTGCCTGCTGTCACTGCTAACTTATACTGGGGCAACTATACTAGCTACCTAAACTGGTGGAAACTATACTAACTACATATACAGGGGGCAACAATATTGGCTACCTATACTGGTGTCAACTATACCTGGATACCCTCTACAGGGGGCACCTATACCTTGCTACCTACCTACCTACCTATACTGGAGGTGAACATTTTTGGATGCTGTGCGATCATTCCAAATCGGAGGTGGGGTGGGGTGGGGGATGGTTGGCGGGGGGCCCAAGCATGATGATGTGTGAGGGGCCCAAAAATTTCTGATGGCGGCCCTGACCCAGGGCAACAGTAAATACCCTCAATCCGCTGATCAAGGCATGCATACATGTTGCAGGATGTACACTGTACTGCATTGTCCAACATGATGACTATTGTGGGGGAAAAAATTATTTAAAGTAAACTGTGGCGGTAAAAGATGAAACGGGAGAGTGAGTGAAGTTCGGGAGTGAGTGCAGCTGGGGTGGAAGAGGGGAGGGGTGGAGGAGGGGAGGAGAGGGAGTGAGTGAAGTTGGGGTGGAGGAGGGGGAGCGAGTAAAGTTGGGGTGGAGGAGGGGGAGGGGAGGAGGGGGAGGAGGAGGGGTAGGAGGGTTAGTGAGTGAAGTTGGGGTGGAGGAGGGGGAGCGAGTAAAGTTGGGGTGGGGGAGGGGAGGAGGGGTAGGGCGAGAAGGAGGAGGGGGAGTGAGTTAAGTTGGGGTGGAGGAGGGGGAGCGAGTAAAGTTGGGGTGGAGGAGAGGAGGGGGAGTGAGTGAAGCTGGGGTGGAGTCCTCAAAACTTAAAGACTATACCACATTGTGTTAGCACATCCTAACCAATGCAAAGAACCGCAATATTGTGACTTAGTGACTGACCAGTGGCAGTTACTGCAACTAACTGAAGTTGATCACTGTCTATAAGCTAAATACAAGTGATATACAGTAAAATAATAAAGAGCACAAAAATTAATGGACAGTGCCGCGGTCTGCCTGCACTAATAGAACAGTACAGTGTCACTGACTAAACTTTGTGACTGAACAGTGGCAGTGAATGCAACTAACTGAAGTTGATCACTGGCTAATTGTGATGAACTCATCTGCCAGGGGTTCTAGTGCCAGCGGCTCAGACGGCGGAGCACAGCCGCGAACTTCCTCCTCTGAGTCTTCCGGCAGCATCCCCGGCACCCCTGCGGCAGTGATCAGGCGTGCATGCTTCCACTGTGTCCCTGGGCGGGCACACATGGCTCAGAGCCGCCCTTATACTCTCCGACATCGGAGGAGTTAGTGCCAGCTGACACTCTGATTGATTGCTGTGGGTTGGGGCCAGCCCTGGGCGGGCTTTAGAATATTTAAACTCCTGTCCCACATTCACTCATTGCCCGTGATAGCAATCAGTACGCTGGTGCTGGGCATTCTGTCACTCTGTGATATTATTGCATGTTATTAGTCTAGTTACTGTGATAGATATATATGCAGTGTTTGCGAAATATATCTATCCTTTAGTCTAGTGTTTGTTATTTTCCTGATATATTGTGTATGACTTTTGCTACTCCTTGACCTCGACTCTGTCTCAACCCATTGTACCTCAGCCATCTGACCACTTGTGTATGACTCCAGCCTGTTAACGACCTAGCCTTTGTCTCAGCCTATTGTACCGCAGCCATCTGATCTTACGTGTATGACCCTAGCTTACATTTTTGACTACGATTAATCTGAGCCTCTGTATATACGTTTCGTACCTGACGTGGCTAAGAACATCCTATTATTGGTCTGCTTCAACACTGAAAAAATTAGCACCTAGTTTATTATCTCCAGACTTTATAAAAATTTTGTCATTGCCAGTTGTAGGCATCTGGACTATCATTTGCAACAACTACTGTATATTATTATGGTCAAATTGTAAGCTATACATAAATTGGAATAACATTTGCAATAATTCAGGAAAAAAAACAAAAAACAAAAAAAAACCAGTTCATTAGTTTAATGTTACATATGCTATTTAACATAGATCAGAGAAAATAAAAATTCAGCATTGTCAATGGGAGATAGCATCCCCACAAATCCAAATGTTTCCTGATCTTAACACCTAGGGTCTTTTCACACTTTCCTCCCTGTCCCCGTTGCAGTGCAATTGATAATATAATTGCATTGCAATGCAATGCAATTATATTGCAATGGTACACAATCACACCTATACGTTAGTTTACAAGACAATGCGCAAACTAGCTATTGTAGTTGCAGTGCAAACATATGTTGCTGGACACTGGTAATGTACAATGCACTTTTCTAATACCGTTGCAATCTTTTTTTTCAAGATGTGCAATTCAAAAAGTGTGAAAGTACCTTAACAGTAAGATCAGAAGACATTAAAATTCTATGTCTTCTAATTGTTTGTACCAAGCAAACAGTAAATTATATTTTTACCTTGATAACATTAAAGTTGAGGTAGTTTTTGTGAAGCATAATCACACTATAGTCACTACTCCCTTCATCAACAACATGTCTTAGTGTTAGAAGCTCTTCCTTGTTAGACAAAATTGCAGCTCTCCAAGCAGGGTCTTCTTCATCGCAAATTACAACTTTTTCTTCGAATACCTTAATTGCATCAAATAGTGCAGAATGATCTTCATATTCATCAGGGCAAGCAAACTGGACCTATGTAAAATAAGGACAACAATTGAAAGTAATCATGCTAACTAAACATTTAAGTTTGGCAATGAGTAAACCAAAAAAACAGAACAAAAACAACAACATTTCAGATATGTAATGTTATTGTAATACCTTGTAATACCCTGCCCCTTCCCCCCACCTTTTTCCCTAAGTTTCCAACCACAAAAAAGGGTGGTGGCCAACAACAAAAAACTTTGAGGATTATGGAACTTTCCTAAGGTTACTTCACCTCTCTCCTGCAAACTCTGCATTGGGGGGCCCTCTCTATCATCACATATAATGGGGGTTCTCCGGCTACCTTTATGAGGTGATCTATGGCTACCTATACTAAGTGGGTTCTCTGACGACCTGTATGGGAGGGGTGCTCTCTGCTTACCTATACTTGGGAATCTTTCTGGCTACCTTAACTGAGGGGACACTCTCTCTGCTAGAGATGGCTCGAATCTCAGATTTTGGGTTCGTGGACCGCGGACGCAAACTTCCGCAAAGGTCCACGAACTGGCAAACTTGGCAAACCGCAATACACTTCAATGGGCAAGTGAACTTTAAAAACTACAAACACTGTTTCTGGATCAAAAGTGATGGAAAAAGATGTTTCAAGGGGTCTAACACCTGAAGGGGGCATGGCGGAGGAGTGGGATACATGCCAAAAGTCCCTGGGAAAATTACGGATTTGATGCAGAGCAGGGTTGTAATCCCTAAAGGGCAGAAATCACATTACATTCCTAAATTGGAGGCATAAAGTGCTTGAAAATATCTTGTGTGTGTATACATGGATCAAGTAGTGTAAGCAGTGTATTGCTTCACACTCACAGACCAAACTCACTGTGTAACACACCGCAAACAGCTGTTTGTATAGTAATGGCCATGCTGGTGCGCACAATGGCGATGTCCTCTCTGACTCCCCCTCTGAACTGTCCCCCTGTTCATCTTGTCTATTGGGAACCCACTTGACATCCACGGCAGGATTATCATCATCATCATCCTCCTCCACAGCATCACTTGTATCAGACACCTCCAAAACTGCACCAACAACAGGTACTTCATCATCCTCACACCTTACGTCCATAGTGACGCCTAACTCAGACATATGAAGTGGTGTAACATCCTCAGCACCTTCATCTTTTAACAATAATGGTTGCAAATCAGTTAATTCCTCACAAACGTGTGAATAACTCCTGCGACATCTGATGTGGAGCAGCTGTGGTGCTAGTAGTAGTGGTGGTGGCTGCCAGCTGAGTGTTAAGTAATGTGCCCGCATCAGAGCAGGGGGAGGAAGATATGTCACGGTTCAATGTGGAAGCTGAGGAAGATGAGGTGTTCTGTGTTATGAAATCAACTATGTCCGCAGAATCTTGGGGGTTAAGGGTACGTGCCTTCAGAACACTGTACTGTGGTCGAGGGCCGCACAAAATCACATCAGCATGACCTCCATGACCTCAGACAGACCTGCCCGATAGCCTGCCCCTGCCTCTGCCTGTTATTTTTTCCCAATGGTGGGGGGGGGGGGTATGCAGTATTACTAAAAATATTGTATAGTTGTAGAAAGATGTGTAATCACAAAGAGGCACTCAATCAGTGTCGAATACAGTGTGTGTGCGCGTGCGTGCGTGCGTGCGTGTGTGTGTGTGTGTGTGTGTGTGTAGGGCTGGGACAAGGTCCACCACCAACAGAGGCTGAGTTGCCCAAGTGTGCCCCCTCCCATCCCCTTCAAAGTAACAATAAGTTATGCACAAATAAAACAGTAGTTTTCCACGGGAAAGTTGATTTATTTAAATTAACTGTGAACAAGTGCTACCAACATTTTTTTATATTACACAGACTCTTTGTATATTTTTTATATTACACAGAATTACACATACTCTCTAAATACACACAGGGTGTATTTCTCTATGTTTTCCTTCTGTCCTGTACGAGAGTTCAGGGCCTCTTTAAAGGGTGACGTGAAGTACCCCTGACATTGCTTTAAAATAAAATACTTTTGATGTAATTTTATTTGCTGTGCTGTGACATAAATCACAGCACCTTCCTCTCACTTTAGCACCCCCTTGTCCCCCATTCTGCTCAGCTGAAATATTCGACTTAAGCAGGATGTTGAAGATGGGCAGGCGGGGAGGAAGTGTCAGTACTTTAGCTCAGAACTAGTGTTGGGCGAACAGTGTTCGCCACTGTTCGGGTTCTGCAGAACATCACCCTGTTCGGGTGATGTTCGAGTTCGGCCGAACACCTGACGGTGCTCGGCCAAACCGTTCGGCCACATGGCCGAACTAAGAGTGCATGGCCGAACGTTCCCCGAACGTTCGGCTAGCGCTGTGATTGGCCGAACGGGTCACGTGGTTCGGACCCGAACGCGCTCTGATTGGCCGAACTGTCACGTGGTTCGGGTAAATAAATACCCGAACCACGTCATATCTCCGCCATTTTTCTGTGGGTTTAGCTTTGGGTAGGCAGGCAGGGTAGTTCGCGCTCCAGCCACGCTAGCCAGGGTCCCCCTGTCATTGTGTCGCTGCTGGGAACAGTAGTACACCGCTCGCTCAGCCACACTATATAGCATTATGTTTACTGCCACTCTGTGTACCTCGCTCAGCCACATTATATAGCATTCTGTTCACTGTTCTGTGTCTGCTGGGAATAGTGGTACACCGCTCGCTCAGCCACACTATATAGCATTCTGTTTACTGTTCTGTGTCTGCTGGGAATAGTGGTACACCGCTCGCTCAGCCACACTATATAGCATTCTGTTTACTGTTCTGTGTCTGCTGGGAATAGTGGTACACCGCTCGCTCAGCCACACTATATAGCATTCTGTTTACTGTTCTGTGTCTGCTGGGAATAGTGGTACACCGCTCGCTCAGCCACACTATATAGCATTCTGTTTACTGTTCTGTGTCTGCTGGGAATAGTAGTACACCGCTCGCTCAGCCACACTATATAGCATTCTGTTTACTGCCACTCTGTGTACCTCGCTCAGCCACATTATATAGCATTCTGTTCACTGTTCTGTGTCTGCTGGGAATAGTGGTACACCGCTCGCTCAGCCAAACTATATAGCATTCTGTTTACTGTTCTGTGTCTGCTGGGAATAGTGGTACACCACTCGCTCAGCCACACTATATAGCATTCTGTTTACTGCCACTCTGTGTACCTCGCTCAGCCACATTATATAGCATTCTGTTCACTGTTCTGTGTCTGCTGGGAATAGTGGTACACCGCTCGCTCAGCCACACTATATAGCATTCTGTTCACTGTTCTGTGTCTGCTGGGAATAGTGGTACACCGCTCGCTCAGCCACACTATATAGCATTCTGTTTACTGTTCTGTGTCTGCTGGGAATAGTGGTACACCGCTCGCTCAGCCACACTATATAGCATTCTGTTTACTGTTCTGTGTCTGCTGGGAATAGTAGTACACCGCTCGCTCAGCCACACTATATAGCATTCTGTTTACTGCCACTCTGTGTACCTCGCTCAGCCACATTATATAGCATTCTGTTCACTGTTCTGTGTCTGCTGGGAATAGTGGTACACCGCTCGCTCAGCCACACTATATAGCATTCTGTTTACTGTTCTGTGTCTGCTGGGAATAGTAGTACACCGCTCACCCGCCACTGTATAGCATTGTGCTCTGTGTCGCTGCTGGGAATAGTGGTACACCGCTCACCCGTCACTGTATAGCATTGTGCTCTGTGTCGCTGCTGGGAATAGTGGTACTGTATAGCATTTCTGTACTGCCACTGTACTGCTGCCAGTCAGCGTGTACTGTAAGGATAAGTGAAATGAGGAAGAAATCCGGTGAAAGAGGGAGGGGCAAGGGAAGAGGTGTTTCCCCTGACGGTTCACGTACAGGCCACAGGGGAGCACCCAAGAAAACCCACTCAATACCGCCCATGTTGTCCAGGACAACAACCCTCACAAATCCAAAAGAACAGGACCAGATAATTACTTGGATGACCTCTCAAGCGTCCAGCAGTGGGTTAAGCAGCACCAGCACATCACGCACGAGGTCCGAGTCCTCAGCCAGTTACAAGGAGCCAGTGGGCACAAAGCTGACACAACCGGCAGCGACACCACGCACACAACTGCCAGATAACCAGTCCGATGAATTACCTCAGGACACAATGGGGTATTCGCAGGAGCTATTCCCAGCCCAACAAACTTCCACCTTTCAAAGGTCAATGGAGGAACAGCCAGAAATGTTGTGCCTGGATTCACAACCGTTAACTGTGGGAAATGCACCGCGCACTGAAATACAAGGCGAGTCCGAGGAGGACTCGGAAACCCAAATCCCAGAGCAATTTGGGCAGGAGGGGTTGCAATTGCAGGAGGTTGGCCGACAAGATCTGGAAGACGACGTTGGAGTGTGCTGCGCAGAGGTTGTTGTGGGGAGCTCTACTCCACGGCGGCGGCCCACAATGACATATGACGAGTTTGAGGAGATGGAAGAGGAGGGTATGGACAATGTGGACAGAGACCCAGATTTTGTTTGTGAACGAGAACATCGCCGTCGTAGCAGCAGCACAGATGAGTCTGTTGAAGAACCCACTGCTGCACGAGTTCGCCTTGTGCCACAAGGTAGGCGGCGCGCAATTTCAGGCACCACAAGCGTGGAAGTTCAAGTGAGAGGCAAAAGAGGAGCAAACAGAAATCGCCAGCAAGGAGGCAGGTGCTCCAAAGTCTGGGCTTTCTTTGAAGACTGCACTGAGGATGTTACCATGGCGATTTGCAAGGTGTGCAAGACCCGCCTGAGCAGGGGGAAAAGTATTAACAACCTCTCCACCACCAGCATGAGCCGTCACATGCTATCCAAACATCCCACTCTGTGGGCAAACGCGTCAGGACAGGGTACCAGCAACAACACTGCCTCCCTTGGGTTCACCAGACTCACCACCAGACCCGCCTCAGCAGCAGCAGTAGCCCAGCCATTGCGTGGTTCACAACATTCACAAACATCAGACGACGCTGACACTGTCACTTTCCGGAGTAGTGCTCTTGAGGTCTCCCAGTGTTCATCAAACACAACAACCAACAGCCCTTCCGTGTGCAGCGCTACGGTTCAGTTGTCTGTGTCGGAGATGTTTGAGCGCAAGAGGAAATTGCCAGCAAATGACCCCCGGGCCGTGGCAGTAACAGCCAGCATAGCCAAGCTTCTGGCCTGCGAAATGCTGCCATATCGAGTGGTGGAGACAAACAGCTTCAAGGGCATGATGTCAGTGGCCATCCCACGTTACGTGGTTCCCAGCCGCTACCACTTTGCGCGCTCTGCAGTGCCTGAGTTGCATGAGCACGTGGTCAGCAAAATAACCCGAAGCTTGAAGAATGCAGTTGCCTGCAAGGTTCACCTCACCACTGACACCTGGACGAGTGCGTTCGGCCAGGGTAGATACATCTCCCTTACCGCGCACTGGGTGAACCTTGTGGAGCCTGGCAGCGATTCCTCACCTGCTACGGCACGGGTGTTGCCCACGCCACAAACAGCTGCACCGCCGTCCCTCCCACTGGATAACAACAGCAGCACCTACCTCTCTGACTCCTTCTCCTCCAACGCATCTCAAAGCTGTACCTCATCCGGAAACGCTAACCCAGCAGCAGTAGGATCGTGGAAGCAGTGCAGCACAGCTGTTGGCATGCGTCAGCAAGCGTTGCTGAAGCTAATCTGCCTTGGGGATAAGCAGCACACAGGGGAGGAAATTTGGAGGGGAATAAAGGAACAGACGGATTTGTGGCTGGCACCGCTGGACCTGAAACCAGGCATGGTTGTGTGTGATAATGGGAGTAATCTCATTCGCGCTTTAAGGTTGGCTAAGCTGACACACATCCCTTGCCTGGCGCACGTGATGAACCTAGTAGTTCAGCGGTTCCTGAGGACATACCCAGGCGTGGACGATCTTCTGTTGAAGGTGCGTCGAGTGGCCAAACATTGTAGAAATTCCAGTACTGCTTCGGGGGCACTCGCCAAGATGCAGGAGCGCTTCAATCTCCCCCACCATCGCTTGCTGTGTGATGTCCCTACGCGCTGGAATTCTACGCTGCACATGCTAGCCCGCTTTTGCGAGCAGAAGAGTGCAGTGGTCCAGTACATGACGGCACAGTACCGAGGCGCATCCGGCCAGCTGCCAAGCTTCTGTGGATCCGATTGGGCCAACATGTTGGACCTCTGCCAAGTCCTCCAAAATTTTGAGCAATCCACGTTGCTTGTGAGCAGTGACAACTCTTCAGTCAGCATTACCATACCACTGCTGTGTTTACTGAAGAGGTCGATGTTAAAAATCAAGGAAACAGCTGTCATGATGCAACTGGGGGAATCTGAAGGAGAAAACGATCAGCGTGATGGTACCAACATCAGGCCATCCGCCTCAGGGAACGCTGGCCCCAGCAGCTATGACGAAGAAGAGGAGGAGGAACAGCTGGAGTTGGAGCAGGAATTTCATGCCACCACTGACGAGGGCCAGAGCGGTGCACGTTGGACTTCCACAATTCAACGCGAATGGTCAGCAGAAGCAGACCAGGAGGAAGGTGACGACTATGATGCATCACAACAACTATCACAACGCTCACAAGAGGATGATGAGGATTCTGGTAGGACTCTGGCACACATGGCTCAATTCATGCTAGACTGCATTGAACGTGACCCACGCATTGTGCGCATTCTGGACAACACCACTTACTGGGTTTATACCCTTCTGGATCCACGGTACAAACACAATGTTCCAAAACTGCTTGAAGAAAGAGTCAGACAGGTCAAAATGGAAGAATACCAGCAGGCCCTTGTGGAGACTTTAGAGAGGAGATTGACATCCTCCCCCTCCTCTAGCCAGTTGTACGCAGACAGACTGACTTCCGCAAACCCAGGACGACCAGGAGGGCAGCAAACAACGCAAGCCGCAGCTAGTACCCAAAAGGGAACGGTATCGGCAGTGTCCTTGGAGTGGGAAAATTTTCTGACACCCATGCAGCAGCAGCCCACTGAACAGCAAGCGTGCAGATCCACCTCCAACACCGATCGCCTGGAGAAGATGGTCAAGGACTACATGTCAGATGACGTAGCTGTGTCGAACAATCCATCTGCACCCTTCAACTATTGGGTATCGAAGCTAGACACCTGGCACGAACTGGCAATGTACGCAATAGAGGTGCTGGCTTGCCCGGCAGCCAGCGTTATGTCGGAACGCTGTTTCAGTGCTGCCGGAGGCATCGTCACAGATCGGCGTATCCGCCTCTCTACAGAAAATGCAGACCGTCTGACTCAAATTAAAATGAATCAATCCTGGATTGGAAATGACTACGCAACACTCCAGGACCCCAACCAAGTAACATGACCAATGAACATCTGGGATGGTGTAGCGTTTCCGGTCCCTGTTTATTGAACCTCTCATCTGTATTACATTTATGACTGCATGGCGGCAAAAAGCATTGCTGCTATATCCGCACGCTTTTTGTCCTCATGCAAGGCCTGGGTTGTTGTGTCTCAAAAACCGTGGCCTTCTCCTCCTGCGCCTGCTCCTGTTCCATCACGTCTGCTGCTGCTGGGTTAGCGTTGCCGCGTGGTCCCTGTTTATTGAACCACTTATCTTTATTACATTTATGACTGCATGGCGGTACAAAGCATGCTATCCGCACGCTTCTTGCCCTCATGCAAGGCCTGGGTTGTTGTGTCTCACAAAGCGTGGCCTTCTCCTCCTGCGCCTGCTCCTGTTCCATCACGTCTGCTGCTGCTGGGTTAGCGTTGCCGCGTGGTCCCTGTTTATTGAACCACTTATCTTTATTACATTTATGACTGCATGGTGGTAAAAAGCATGCTATCCGCACGCTTTTTGTCCTCATGCAAGGCCTGGGTTGTTGTGTCTCACAAAGCGTGGCCTTCTCCTCCTGCGCCTCCTCCTGTTCCATCACGTGTGCTGCTGCTGCTGCTGCTGCTGGGTTAGCGTTGCCGGTCCCTGTTTATGGAACCTCTTATCTTTATTACATTTATGACTGCATGGCGGTACAAAGCATGCTATCCGCACGCTTCTTGCCCTCATGCAAGGCCGGGGTTGTTGTGTCTCACAAAGCGTGGCCTTCTCCTCCTGCGCCTCCTCCTGTTCCATCACGTGTGCTGCTGCTGGGTTAGCGTTACCGGTCCCTTTTCCTGGAACCTCTTATATGTATTACATTTATGACTGCATGCCGACAAAAAACATGTTACCTGTGCAAAGAAAACAGACATTTCCCGCATTTAAAAGACAGTTTTCCCTTTGAAACTTTAAAATCGATTTTCTCAAAAACTATAAGCTGTTTTTGCTAATTTTTTTTTCCTCTTGTACCCACTCCCAAGGTGCACATACCCTGTAAATTTGGGGTATGTAGCATGTAAGGAGGCTTTACAAACCACAAAAGTTCGGGTCCCCATTGACTTCCATTATGTTCGGAGTTCGGGTCGAACACCCGAACATCGCGGCCATGTTCGGCCTGTTCGGCCCGAACCCGAACATCTAGATGTTCGCCCAACACTACTCAGAACAATAGTGTGCTAATACAGCTATTTACACTATCGTCCTGAGCTAAATTACCTAAAAATCGTACACAGCACAGCTCCGTAGCGCACTGGGAAGGTAGGAACTATTAGCAGCGAGTAGAGTGGGCATTCCTGATGACGGGCAGAGAGGAGGAAGTACTGACACTTCCTCCCTGCCCATGAGCAAGCTCTGCATTATGGCTAACAGGGGGGTGCTAAAGGGGGAGCATGGTGCTGTGACTCATAAGTCACAGCACAGCAAACAAAAAAAACCATGAAAAACATTTCATTTCATTTAAAACAAGGTCATGGGTATAAATAATGAGTTGAACTTACCTGTGGCTTCTTGCTGCCCCCAGCAGTCCTCCTGTGCCCACAACACATCGGTCCAAGTTCCCCTGGCCAGCAGTGGCGACCACCACAAAGCTGGCTGGTTGCCGCCAGTCGGCAAGCTATGCGCACTCTGTGCATGAGCAATTTTCATGTAGCGCAGATGCACAGAATGCTCCCGGCCCATGGAAGCACGATGAGGAGGCACATGGCCAGCCAGCTTAGCAGAGGTCACTGCTGCTGGCCAGAGGGACTTGGACCGGTGTCATAGGGACAGCATCGGAGTACTCCAGGGGACGGTAAGAAGCTCCAGGTAAGTTAAACTCATTTTTTAATCAAACTTTACATTTATTTAAATTAAAGACAGGCAGCATAATAATCTGCCACATGTGTTTATAGGTGCAGAATGAATGATGCACTATATCCACAAACAATACTCATTCTGCACCTATATACACATGTGACAGACACTATGCTGCTTGCATGCAGAACTTAACCAACCAACCAGGCAATCACTGAGACACTGTTAAGAATCAGGATCAACTGCTACTACTCACTGTCTGTAAATGTGTAACTGCATTTGAATGGCCGCGGGTGCCAGCCCAGACCAGTCCCGACTAAGTACAGCCAGCCCAGCTAGAAGACGCCTGCGAGGGACGTTAGTGAGAAGAAGGTGGGTGGGCGGGTTCATGCCAGACAGACACCAGCCACAGCCTGCCAGCATCAAGAGAAGGGGTGGGTGGGATTTGCGCGAGAGCCACCAGGAAGCGTCAGCCACACAAAGCATAGGCTTATGCGAGCTGCACGCTTACAAACATTGTAACATGCCCAGCGGCAGATAGAGAGAGTGCGCGATCGACGCCGGCACCGGCGTTATCGACACCATGGCAACACATTGAACTGCGAATTGCGGTAAATAGCGGGCGCTGGGCAGACACAGCAAATGAAAAAATCCGATCCGTCGCTCATCAATGAGCTCACTGACCAGCTCCCCGAGAATGTAGCCTTGCCAGCCTATCTCTCGGTCCGGCCCTGTGTATGTGTGTGTGTATCACTGGGCTGTGTACACACACACAGATATCCTATAGTACTTTCAATCACAAATACAGTTGCAAGGTAAGCACTGCTTATGATACACAGTGTGCTGGCTTGCTTGCAATAGTTAGAAGAGTATAGTAGAACTACAAGGCTCAGCAACTGACTGTGGCCTGTATGCAATGTTTAACCCACATAGATATCAATAATAGATACAATTGGAAGCTAGGCACAGCTTATGATGATAGACAGTGTGCTGGCTTGTAATAGATAGACGAGGATAGTAGAACTGCAATGCCCAGCAATGACTGTGGCCTGGCCTGTATGCAGTGTCTCACACACACAAAAAGAATAGAACAATATGAGCCCTCAAAAGGGCTTTTGTTTTGGTGTGCTTTCAGCAATTAAGAACAGCCTAGCTAACTGTCCCTGTCTCACTGTGGGCTGTATCTAAGCAGTGTCACCCACAAAGAGAGCTATGGTATAGTAAGTTGTATCACACAAATGCAGTGGAAAGATGAGCACTGGTATAATAAAGTGTGCTGGCAAAAAGTGGCGGGACAGACAGTGGTGGGAATACAAATGCCAGCAGGAAACTGTCTGTGGGCTGTACCCATACAGTGTCGCCCACAAAGAGAGATATGGTATAGTAAGTTCAATCACAAATACAGTGGAAAGATATGCACTGGTATAATGCAGTGTTCTGGCAGAGAGTGCCAGAGTAAAAATGCCAGCAGGAAACTGTCTGTGGGCTGTACCTATGCAGTGTCACCCACAAAAAGAGCTATGGTATAGTATGTTCAACCACACAAATACAGTAGAAAGATACTGTATGCACTGGTGGTAATACAGTGTGCTGGCAGACAGTGGTGGGACTACAAATACCAGCAGGGAACTGTCTGTGGGCTGTACATATGCAGTGTAACTCACAAAGAGAGCTATTGTATAGTACGTTCAATCACTAATACAGTGGAAAGATATGCACTTGTATAATACAGTGTGCTGACAGACAGTGGTGGGACTACAAATGCCAGCAGGGAACTGTCTGTGGGCTGTACCTATGCAGTGTCACCCAGAAAGAGAGCTATGGTGTAGTATGTTCAATCACAAATACGGTGGAAAGATATGCACTGGTATAATACAGTGTGCTGGCAGACAGTGGTGGGATTACAAATGCCAGCAGGGAACTTTCTGTGGGCTGTACCTATGCAGTGTCACCCACAAAGAGAGCTATGGTATAGCAAGTTAAATCACACAAATACAGTGGAAAGATATGCACTGGTGGTAATACAGTGTGCTGGGCCTGGCACTGTACAGCAAGGCCCAACTGCGACAGGGCTGTACCTATGCGTGTCAGTGTCACACACAAAAAAAAAACACATCAGAAGAATACTAGCTCTCAAATGAGCTTTTTTGAGGTGCTTTCAGCAACAAATTGCAGCCTAACTAACACTTTCCCTAATCCCTATCTTCTCCAACAATGTCTCTCCCTTCCTCTGACTAAAACAGCAGCCAGAGAGTGAGAACATGGCCAACGCTGCTGCGTTCTTACAGGGGGAGACCAGGAGGGAGTGCAGCCTGATTGGCTGCCATGTGTCTGCTGACTGTGATGTAGAGGGTCAAAGTTTAGCTGAATGACGAGGTATAGGGGCGGGTCGAATGCGCTATGTATTCGTTACCTGCCGCGGGCACGGATAGATGAAGTTGGCGCGGACTACCCACCGGGTGAACCATTCGTGCCATCTCTAACGAGCATCATCCCTCATCTGAAACTCTCTTCCACAGCTTGTACGTCATGCTCCAAACCTGGACATCTTCAAATGCACCCTTAAAACAAACCTGTTAAGACAAGCTTATAACATTTTATAGCCCATATTTATGTATCTGTTCACAATGTAATCAGAGGCAAAGGCTCACTGCCTCATCCATCTGCCCCCTCCCCCCATCCCCCAAGTCTCCTAACCTAGTGTGTCCTCCCACTACCCTTTAGATTGTAAGCTCGCAAGGGGAGGGTCATCCTTCTAAAGCCTCATACACACGTCGGATTTTTTCGACCAACTGTTTTTCAAACCAGTCATTTGAATGTCTAGTTGGGCTTGTGGATGACCCGTCGAGTGACTGATAAACATGGCCCGGATGATCCAACTGGCGGATCCGCTTCACCAACTGTCGTTCAGACGAGTATGTGGTCAGTGCGTGTGTACGAATGACGAGAGACTGAAGGTGATCTTTGACGGACCAAAAAAGTCGGCGCCTGTGCGTCAGTATTTGTTTAGTGTTTTATATTTGCGCCTGCGCGTAGGTGCATGTTTAATGTTTGAACATTTTGTAGTTTTGAACGTTTTTTTAAATTTTAAACGGTTTAAAGTACTGAGCCATGAATTTTGATGTAGGTACATTCAAGGTGTATGGCATGGGTTGGTTATTGGTTGGTTATTGGTTATTTGTCAGCAAAATAAAATAAAGGTTTCATTAACTACAACTAACTACAAAGTTGTGTGTACTTTCAATAGCATGAAAGCATCATTGTTTTTCAAAAGTGCCATTGTGTAATTACATATGTTTATCAACACAATGGTTCTGCTGTCTGAGCATACAGGACATAGTATTTTAAAGCAAAATAAAATAAAGGTTTCATTAACAGTTGTGTGTACTTTCAAGTGTCATTGTTTTAACCACTTGCCGACCGCACACTCATACCGTGCGGCGGCAAAGTGGTAGCTGGAGGACCAGCGACGCAGATCTGCGTCGCCAGGTGCCTCCCTAATTAATCAGGAAAGGCCGCTCGCACGAGCGGCCGTTTACTGTCAGATCACAGAGCGGGTCTCCGTGAATAGCCTGCGAGCCGCTGATTGCGGCTCGCAGACTAAATGTAAACGTAGGAGACATATGTCTCCTTTGTTTACATTGTACGGCGCTGCTGCGCAGCAGCGCCGTAAGGCAGAACGGAGATCCCCAGCCAATCAGCGGGCGGGGATCGCCGCCATGTGACAGGGGACGGCCTGTCACTGGCTACACAGGACGGATAGCGTCCTGTGCAGCCCGGATCCCCGGGGGGGACATCTAGGAGAGGGAGGGGGGGAATTTTGCTGCGGAGGGAGGCTTTGAGGTGCCCCCCCCCGCAAACCTCAGGCAGGCAGGAGCGATCAGACCCCCCCCCCCCTGCACATCATCCCCATAGGGGGGGGGGGGGCGATCTGGTCGCTCTGCCTGCACCCTCATCTGTGCTGGGGGCTGCAGAGCCCACCCAGCACAGATCACTAAAAACAGCGCTGGTCCTTAAGGGGGGGTGAAGGGTGGGTCATCAAGTGGTTAAAAGTGCATTGTGTAATTATGTTTTTATCAGCACAATGGTTCTGCTGTCTGAGCATACAGGACATAGTATTTCAAGGCAAGATAAAATAAAGGTTTCATTAACAGTTGTGTATTCTTTCAAGTGTCATTGTTTTAATAGCACATTGGTTCTGCTGTCTGAGCATGAACACTTTCATTCCAGCGCAGGAGACTTGTTGGATGCAGCAGTGAGTAACTTCAGCGCCGTCAGAAGACGGAGCTGAAGTTACTTATTGCTGGAAGCCGAATTATTTCATTCCCCACCATCCATGGTGGCCTAGAGGGGGAATAGTATTTAACGTTGCCGGGTACTTGTGCAGGAGCAGACTAAGCCATACCGGCTGTATCCTAAGCCCAAGTCTCCAAGCGGCGATT